>NW_007246353.1:139632-207836 GCF_000164805.1 Carlito syrichta | reverse complement strand
GGCAATGGAAGTCTCTGCCTGGAGAATGGCTGAGGCAGTTTTTGCAGATCTGTTTCTCTCTGCTTGTCTGGGTCCCCCAGCTTGGGGTTACACGCTGAGTGCCTCAGCCAGGGTGGGCCCAGAGCTCCAGAGCTACAAAGCTCCAAAGGGCAGGCGGAGAGTGGCAAGAGTGGCCTTGGGTCCCCCACAGGGTACTTCAGCCAGGAATGGGACCGGGGTCTCTGAGGGCTGGGCGCCCAGAGCCTCCCTGAGTGCCTGGCGGCTTGGTGTTGGGTGCTGGGTGGGAGATGATGTATCCAGGGAGGGAGCTGGGACCCGAGACTCCCACACATACGGTGGAACAGCAGCAGCAGGGGGCCGCAATATCCGGCCCTGTGTGGGACCAAAGGTCCCTGGGCCTCGAACCAGCATGGCTGGTGATGGACTGGGGGATGGGGGAAGAAAAGTAAGAGTCTGTTTGGGAACTCACGTTCGGAGAATCTCAAAAGTCCACCTATGCTGTCGCCATCTTGTTCCCCGACATAGAGTATTTATATCAGAACATTTTTTTCCTTCTAAAAAGTAACTAGTTAGCACATACTGGAGGCATCTTTACTCAGGAAATGAGTTGCTCTCAGAGCACATTGGTGACATTTCCCTTTGATTGGTTGAGGAAAGCTGGAATCTTATTTAATAGTTGATTAAGGCTAATTCAGTGATGTGGGTCTCTGGAATCATTATGGCATACACCAGAGCACCTACGTGTTCCCTCCATCGCAGTGAAGATTCTTCTCCAGGTTCCTCAGCACAGCAAGACTTTAAGGGAAGCTTTATTTCTCGAATGTGTTGTGCTTTATGAAACTTTGCAAGTTCATATAGGCTTTGATGGTTGAGGCCTTAGTGAGCAACAAATCTTCAACTATCATTTCTTTAAAATGAAATCAAAATAATAGAGAACAGAGCCTCCCATCTGATGACTTGTGAGCAAGGTGTGGATGTTTTGGGGAGTTGATCCTCAGTCCTTGGGATGCTGGGCTAGAGGCAGCAGATCCTGAAATAGTCATACTCCGTGGGGTGGGATTCAGCTCATTTGCTAAGTCTGTCCCCTAGACAAATCTGGTTTTTTTTTCTCTGTCTCAGTGACTTCAAAAAGTTTTAGATTATTATAAAAGAGAGCTCTTGAATGCCTGGTAATAGGAATAACTAACTCCCAATGAATCCAGGAAAATTAAAGCTTTTTGAAAAAAAATTGTGACATATAATATATAATAAACAGTAAAGTGATCAACACACAAATGTACATTTTACCAAATAACAATGAGGTGAACTCCTGTGTAACCCCCACCTGGGTCAAGAAATAGGACACTGCAGCCTCTCAGAGTGACTCACCCTTCCCCGTCATCCTCCCTGCCTCGCCTGAGACACCTCCATCCTGACAAAGTGGCCCCTACTTTCTTGATCTTTCACCCTAATACTTTGAGTATGAGCTTGCTTCTTAAATGCAGCATTCTGAGAGATTTCTGTGGCATGCACAGCTCTCTATTGCACATGTTTGTAGCTCTTTGTTCTACTTTCATGTGTGTGCATAGTCTAGTTCTCCATTCCATGCTGATGGACGTTTGGATTGTTTCCCTTTTCGTGTATGCTTTTGAATTTTGCTTCTTTTTATGTTTTGTTTTTGAGTTGGTGTCTCACTCTGTTACCCAGGCTGGAGTGCAGTGGCATACTCACAGCTACCACAGCCTAGTAACTGATCCTTCTTCTGGGCTCAGCCAATCCTTCCACCTCACCTCTCAAGTAGCTGGTACTACAGGCATACACTACCGCTATTTTTAAAAATTATTATAGCAAGAAGGTCTCACCATATAGCCCAGGCTAGTCTTGAACCTCTAGGCTCTGGCATTTCTCTTGCCTTCGCCTCCCAAAGTGCTGGCGTTACAGGCATGAACCACTGCACCTGGCTGCATCTTGCTTCCTAAACGCAGCACTCTGAGAGGTTTCAGGGTGTTCACATCTCTCTATTGCTCATGTTTGTTGTTCTTTGTTCTACTTTCACATGTGTGCATATGAAGATACAGTCTAGTTCTCTGTTCCACATCAATGGGCATTTGGGTTGTTTTCATATTTGGCTACTAGAAACTAGGCTGCTGTGAACTTTCATGAACTTGTGACTTAGGGCACATTGGTACATGCTTCTCCAAGACTTTTACCCAGTAGAAAAATTGCTAAACCATAGGGGATGTTTAATTCCAGTGCCACCAAGTGATGTCACCCTTTTTTCTAAAATGGATGTTATTATAGTAAGCCCTACATCAGTATTATCTTTATATGAATTGCATTGTGCCATGTTCTCACCAGTGCTTGATATTATGAGACTTTTTACTTTTTGTCAATTCTGGTGGATGTGACCTGCTATATTATCATAGTTTTAGTTTGCATTTCCTAGCTTTCAAATGGAATTCAGCATGTTTTTATACATGTATTAGAAACGCATTTCTTTCTTTTCTTTTTTTTTTTGCAATGTGTCACTTCAGATCTTTGCCCATTTTTAGGAACCATTGTTTGCTTAACAGACCGGAGGTAGACACCCTCCTAATGGGTGGGTCCTTTAACAATGCCACCAAAGACCCAGGTGACTTTCCCTCCTCCCCTCTGTAATCCTTAGCATGCTGAATTTTTATTATTATGCTTGTGAACACATGATTACAAGTGTATGTAGATGATGCACATTCAAAAGTGGGAGGTGAGGGTAGGAGCAAAAGGTCTTCTCCCTGACAGTGTCTGACCTTTTATCCAGAAAGCAAAATCCTGCTAGCAGCATTCTAGCTGACTTCTCATGACTCTACAGCCCGGGGGCCACTTTTAACCCAAGAAGGTTGGGAGGGGATGGGATAGGAAAGTGGGTGTAGGAGTGGGAGCCCAGCAGCTAGCTGAGACTCCAGTCCTGATCTGTCCTTCAGGGCTTGGTGATCCTCTTAGTGAGGAAAGAGGGGCCAGCCAACAGTAGGCTAAAAAGATGTTTCTATGTAGAAGGAAGGAGAATATTTAGAAATTTGGAATACTCGTTGATGAGTAGCATTGGTCTTCTGAGCCTGACCCTCCTTCCTTGGTCTTTTTTCTTCATCCACGCTCAGTGATGTGTTTTGTGGCTTTTTGCTGTGCACCAACCTCACCCGTGCGCCGCGCATTGGCCAGCTCCAAGGAGAGGTCATCCCGACTTCCTTTTACCACCAAGGCCGTGTCATCGACTGCAGGTAACGCATCAAGAATCAGGAATCCGAACAAAGCACTAGAATTACAAGCTGTTAAAGCTCAAATTTTGATAAAAATCAAAACTCAAGATTTTTCTATCTAGTTCTTTTAGTAGGAAAGTTGACTGAGATTTTACTATCACCTTTCATGTTGAGAGTCACTTTCAAAATAAAGTTTTATATTGATTTTCACATTACATTTGCTCAAATTGTGCTAATTATTAGTAACGAGACATTCTTCATAATCATAACCTTAAGAGTAGAATTGTGGTGTTCATGTTCCCATGATTAAAGTTCGGAGCATTGAAATATGCTACTATTTGAACACTGTGTGTGTTTATGACCAAAAACACAAAACAAAACAAAAGAAGACAGTTTAAGCTATACTTCATGTAGCATGTGTCTGGTTTGAAGATGGCTTAGCAAATACCTCATCACACTAGAAAATATTTATTAAAATATTGTTTATAGGTATAAGCAAACATTTGATGCTCAGTTATCTATGAGTACAAGGCACACATAGGTATGAGACTTATTTTGTTAGCCAAGAAGTCATATTATATTCCAAATAAAAGTCATTCCTTTCACAGTAGTCACAGTTCTAAGACTGTTCTATTACTCAGTGGTGCTGTTGCTACCCAAAACACCTTTGTGATTTTCCCTACTTAATTGCCTTCAGCATGTGAAAACTTTTCCTTTTGGTATTCTTAGAATACTGAATCTTCACCTATGTGCAAGAATATAAGATTGGAATTATCCAAAAGTAGTTTTGAACAAATTTTTGTAAATTGATTGGGTAATAAATTGATAATGCTGTCTTAGTCAAATGGTTGCTACTTTTCTGTCTTTTCAATGACTCTGAAGGTAATTCTAGTAGGGTCTTAGAAAACAACATCCTTCCTGGAATAAATGTATAACCTTAAAACTAGTTACTTTGATGTACACAAGCTTTCTTTGAATATGTATGTTTTCACATATCCTTAGCTTCAATAGTCTTGTTAAATTATATTGTATACTAAGCTAGCATATTTGTAAAATATTCAGCAAGATCTTCTATTCGGAATTGATTATTATTAAAGTTCAAGTTACTCTCAAATTTGAAATTTTGGAAGTACAGTCATCCACTGAAAGCATAAAATAACATTTTAATCAATGACAGACCACATATATGAAAGTGGCTGCGTGAGATTATAAATACACTAATTTTTACTGTCCCTTCTATGTTTAGATATGTTCAGATACACAAATACTCACCATTGTGTTTCAGTTGCCTACAATATTCAGTACAGGAACATGCTGTGCAGGTGTGTAGTCCAAGATCAGTAGGCTAGACCACACCCCATCTGGGTTTGTGTAATACACTCTATGATGTCCATACAATGACAAAATTGCTTACCGACTAATTTCTTCGAATGTATCCCTGTCATTAAGCCATGCATGACTGTAAATATTCATAGAAAACTTAAATTTTTTTTCAATTATGGATAATCAAAACCTCTGAAGCAATAAGCATAGTTTTTTTAAAAAACAGTTTTCTTACTGTTTTATTTTTAAAGGCTTTGTTTTCTCTTTATTTTATTATTGAGATGTGGTGCACATAGTTTTCAAAATATTTTTATTGTCTATTTTGCCCAACATCCCCTTTTCACTATGGGCCATATCTGAAGACCTTGGTGGGCTGGTGGTGTATTTTCCAATGCCTCTCTCTGGCCTAATGTTGGGTCTTAACAAGTGAGGATTTGGGTTACATGTCATGCATGTGGCATGTTTTCCTATGGAAGTGCAGTGTGATATGACAGTTTTTTATGCTCTGTGTTGAGAGGCAGTGGGGAGGGGGAGAAAAAGAGAAGGGTGGGGATACTTGGAGAGACCCCTGTCCATGGCTGTCTCTTTGTCTTATGAAAAGCAGCTGTGTTCTGCTGGTGCTGCATTTCTCTGTACAGCGCTGATGGCGTGAGGGTGTGCTTCTCCTTTCAGTGGTGCCCATGTGGTCTTAGATGATGACACGGATGTGGGCTATGTAGAGGATGGGACACCGTGTGGTCCATCGATGATGTGTTTAGATCGGAAGTGCCTACAGATCCAAGCCTTGAATATGAGCAGCTGCCCGCTCGACTCCAAGGGTAAAGTCTGCTCAGGTCATGGGGTAAGTAGCACCAGTGTCCAGCTTGAGCCTGTGTGGTCTGGCATCCTTCACAGGTTAGACTTCCAGTTCATTCACTCTCCTGCTGTGGCTGTTAACATCTGAGCACGGATGGTGATTACTTCCTCAGCATCTTTATCTGCTGAGAATAAACCATGTCCTGACGTGGCTTCATTTTTGTTGTTTTTTTGATCACTACCTATTTGTATTCAGTCCATTATCTAGACAACTTGACACCTGCATTAGGGTTCCTGGAGAGATGGAACCAATAGCAGATAGACATGTAAGTGCAGATTTCTTATGAGGACTTGGCCCATGTGGTTCCAGATGCCTAGTCCACAGTCTGCTGTCTATGAATGGCAACTTGGGGAGGCTGGTGGCATAATTCAGTCTGAGTCCACAGGCGTGAGGTGCCATGGAGCTGATGGTGTGAATCCCAACCCTAGAGCTGGTGGGATGAGATGTCCTGTCTTGAGCAGTGAGGTAGAATGAAAGGGAGCAGACTCCTCCTTTCCTTCTTTTTGTTCTATCCAGGCCTTCAGTGGATTGCATGACATACACCACATTGGGCAGGGTAGTCTACTTTATGGAGTCCACTGATTCCAATGTCAGTTCATTTGGAAACACCCTCCCAGGCACACCAAGAAATAAAGTTTAGCAAAATATTTGGGCATCCTGTGGCCCAGTTAAGTTGACACATAACATTAACCATCATAGCATCTGAAGAGTTGGGAGAAAATGGATGTGTTCCTAAAGGAACTTCAGATCCCATGTGACTATTGAGCAATTTGTAGCATTTCAGGCCATCTCAGGAATTCCCCCTCAGCTGCTCAGGATGCATGCTGAGACTTCTGTGTTCAAGATCCCACTAGACTAGGGGTTGGGTTGCTATGTCATTCACATGTTTAAAGTTGTGCAGCTGTACTTGGACCGAGGTCAGCAGCAGAGCAGATGCTGGCCCTGTTCATCCAGCATGGATCTGTGATTATGTGAACAAGTGTTTGGGCAAGTTGCCCTTACTGGCAAACCTAGGCCTTATATTCCAAAACAAATTTAGATAATTATTTAAACTGGGCTTAGCGAAAAGAAGATATTTCAAAATGTGTACAGACCTCAGAGATGGAGAAAAGATACACGAAGAAACAGAGCAATGCTGTAGAAGGGAGGTGCTGGAATGAAGGTGGAAAGGAGCCAAGGGAGATGGCTGGGCCGGTGCCGTGAACAGAGCCCTGCAGGAAGGTCTGAAGCTTCTACCTGCCAGCTCGCTGGAGTTTGGGTGTGGTGGGATCATAGGCACAGGGGACAGTATAACCCAATGATGAAGAATGTGGATTTGGTGTAGGAGGAATCCTGGGTTTGAATTCTAACTCTGCCTGTTGCTACCCCCAGGACTTTGGGTGAGTCAGGTAGCCTCTGTCAGCCCTCAGGTGCTGTTGTAAGGGTGAAACAAGATGCTTCACATAGGCTGGGCTTGGTGGCTCAGCCTGTAATCCCATGCTGTGGGAGGCTGAGGTGAGTGGATTGCCTGAGCCCGCGGGTTCGAGACCTGCCTGGGGAACTTGGCGAGATCTCATCTCTACAATAAATAAAAAAATTAGCTGGGCATGGTAGCGTGCACCTGTAGTTCCAGCTACTTGGAAGGCTGAGGCAGAAGGATCGCCGGAGCCCAGCAGGTCGAGGTTGTGGTGGCCGGGAACGGCCACTGCACTCCAGTCTGGGTGCAGAGTGAGACTCCAACTCAAAAAAAAAAAAAAAAAAAGATGCTTCACATAAAGCATTTAGCTTAAGTATCTGTCAAGTAGTAAGCTCTCAGTAGTTGGTACCTTAAAGTAAAATCACTGGACAGATGTTTTCGTTATTACTCTAAAAACACAAAACTTAATGCATGAAAAGACCCTTGCTTTTTTCCTATGAATCCTCTCAACTTTTCATCTTCTTTTTTAAAAAAAGGCCAATTTCAGTCCTGTTAATCATAACCACAGTGTACCATAACATTTCAGATTAAAAAGCTTTTAAGTTTGATTTTATTGTCTTTAGTAATCTCTCTCAGAATGTATTTTCAGGGGGATAAGGGCTTAAACACCCTTGTCTCTAGTTTGCAGATGTTTGTTTATTTCTTCTAAATTACAAGTTCATCTGGCCTGCTGCTTGTTCCCCAGAGAAGGAGGGAGGAGATAGGCCGATCTGGGTCTTCAACCTGGCTGGCTGAGAAAAGGGTTCCAGGGGCTGGTGGGAGGGGCTCAGTTAGCAGGGAAAGAGCCACCAAGTGGGTTTGATGTTGGCCACGGGGGTGGGGTGGGGTGGGGGGTGAGGTTGGGAGGGTAATAGGCAGGCATCGGTGGTTTGGGTGCCTGGTCTTTTATCTCCGACAGTGCCTCTTGAGCCTAATATTATTAATTTATTGAATTGAGAGTCCATGCCCCTCTCTTCCCTTCTTTCTTCTCAGGTGTGTAGTAATGAAGCTACCTGCATCTGTAACTTCACCTGGGCAGGGACGGATTGCAGTATCCGGGATCCAGTTCGGAACCCTCATCCCCCCAAAGATGAAGGACCCAAGGGTTTGTGTGATTTCATTTTAGTTCGTTGAGTACTGAGTTCATGAGCACTGCTCTAGTGCACTGGTATAATACTTTAATAGATTTGAGAGGAGACACGTAAGAGTATCTCTTTTTGCCATTAAAATGTATAGTTTATGTTACTGTAGAATTAAGGATTCTGGTATACCATATTTTTAAAATGTGTTTGAATTGCTTCTTAGTCTAAAACTGAGATTAGGAAGAAGTATATCTACTGGTTTTCCTTAATACAGTTTTCTTTTTCTCCTTAAGCCTTTCTTTTTCCAATCACAATTGCTAATTATTTTAAAGTTTGTCTAAGCCATGGCAGCCTTTTGATGGAGAAAATCTTTTTGGCTAACACGAGCCTGTTAAACTCTCAATACTGGAACCCTCCAAGCTCTTTGTAAAAACTCTTGATTAGGAAGGAGTTTGAATTCTTCACAGAACTTTAATGCTTCAAAGAAAATATGAAATATCTGGACCTTTGTTTTAATCAGTCATTAAGAGGAGAGAAACTAGAATCTCGGAATTAGAAGGAGTCTCATTGACCACCTAGGCCCACCCTTAGATTTTGCAGATGAGAAGGCTCGGACCCTGAGGCCGAGGGACATGCTCTGGTGACCCAGGTAATGAGAGGCAGGCTGGGACCAGGATGGGGGCCTGGTTTCAGACTCAAGCTCCTCCCTCCCACTCCAGCATCTCACAATGTGGTCCATGTCATCCTGGATATAGTCATCACTGTCTCATGATTCTCTTCATTCTCAACTCCTGTAGAGTTCTCAGAGATCTAGAAAAGCTGCCTGTCACAACAGGCCTATTTCAACTTCTCCTTCATCGCATCTGAGAAGCCAGGGAATTTCTAGATACGCAGTGACGTCATGGTTGTCTGCTTCTTTCTCACAGCACTGCCGACAGTGCCTCATAAGCAGCTGCCATGCTTTTCTCTCACAGGCAGGATACCATACATAGGACAGCTTAGCTTTGGATGGAGACTTGCTGTGGCTCTCTGGACTTCAGTGTAGTCCATGTGGGAAAACAATGACCCCCAAAGTGGATAAAATGCTGCCATCCTCAAGTCTTGAGAAGATCAGGTTGACCTGGGCACAGTACTCGCAAGGTGCTGACTCACATTTCGTGCATTTGTACAGTATGTCCAGGATGTCAGATACCATAAGAATTGCAGTCACACCCCTGCAGGACACATCTGTTCTTCCAGTTCTAAAAGGGAATATATCCCAATTTTGCACTTAGTCTTTTGTTACTTAAAACTGGAACAAAAAAATTCTTGGATCCACCTTCTGAAGTTAAGATAGAAAAGCTTTAGACTTTGACAAAAAAAGCAGAGGTTCATTCTTTCCCAGTTTTCTCTCCATCACATGACTGTGGTTTTTTTTTTTTCTTTTTAAAGATCTGGGTACAGATACTTGAATAGATGAGCAGAGCTGAATGTACAAGACTCTGCCCTTCTCTCTAAGTGCGGTAGGGGATAAGTGAGTGTCTGGTTCTATCCATCCCCCACCCCATTCACTTGCCCACTCCTGGAAAACTTATTTGGAGGCATTAAATGAGCAAAGCTACGTTTTAGAGAAAAGGGTTCACAGCTGTCTTTCATTTTATTCTGCTGTCTCCCCATTTATGTGGTGGTATTCTACACTAGCTTTAAAAAAATAACTTTTTGATCAGTCAAGTAATATATGTGTAGTGCAGAAAATTTTAGAAGCACTGAAAAGATTAAAAATAAAATAAAAGTCATCCTTTAATCCCACAGCTCATGAGTATTCGATATTAATATCCTGGTACACTTCTTTCCTAGAGTATGCATTCTTTTTCTTTCTTAATGAAGACAGTGGAATCATTAGAGTAAAGGTACCCATGAATTCTAAAATTTTTGAAATCCTTTTAAATATCTAATAATTTTTATTATGTTGAAAATAAACCACTAATTGGAGCAAACGCAGATCAGTTATTTTTGTAAATTATTAGACATTTCCAGAAAAAAATCAAGTGATTTTAGTACAAGTAAGTAATAGCTGTGTCTGCAATGGCTATTTATATCTTTTCAGTCTCTATAGAAAAATATACTAAATATACCAGCAAGTGGGAAACAACAGAACTTAAACATTTTAAAATTTCACTGAAGATATATGATTTACTTTTGATATTCAGATTAAAAGAAGATAGTGAGAAACTATGTACTTTACTTTTATTGTAATCAATTTATCAAATATTCATTGACTGTGTACTAGCTAAAAGCTAGCATATAGTTGGCACATAGTAGGCACTCAACAAAGTTAGCATCCCTTCCCTCTGGGGATGTGTAGAGGAGAGAGAACACTACACACAGGTGCTGAGTTTCCATGCACCCACATCCATGTGTTGTGTTGCTTTGCTCAAGAGTGGCAGATAATGGGCTCAAGACACTGAGACAGTTCTGCTTTTTTGACTATAGGCTTAGCAGCATGGGATGTCAGGCTTAGTAACATTCAGACAGCATGCTGTGTCTTTCTTCTTATGATCCAGTCAATTGGACTGGCACTTTCCCTGCTGAGCTCAGCATTTGGGCCCTCCCAAAGTGGCCACCATGTATAATGGGCCATACCCATGATGACCTGGCCCTTCACATCCATAGATGAAGGTTTTCTGGATAGATGCAATAAGAGAACATTAAAAATACTTGGTCGTATTTAATTTCAACATGCTTTCTTGATATGAACAAAAAAACTGAAGAGACATAATGAAAATATTTCCCTTTTTACCATGAACATGAACATGATAGACACATTGTATGCAACTGCCCTTTGGATCAAGACCAAATGAGCAAAAACAAAGGTAGAGTCTCTGAATCCTTTTTTGTTGATTTGAGAATGTCAGAAAGGAACTGTGTGTTTTGGGCATTTCTTTTGTTTTAACTGTAAGTTTCTGGAAGAATTAGAAATTCTACCCCTCCATCTGGGTAGGGACTGGAAACACACATGTCAGTGCTGCCACCACAGGCTCTCTGTCCTTGTGGTTGTCCCCTGAGGACCCATGGCGCAGAGGGCGCTAGATTACTCACTCCAGCTTCCCAAACCCAGCGACTGAAAGACAAGATGTAGGCTCTCAAGCACAGACCATGTGGGAAGGCTTTTCAAAAAGATTCTAAGGACAGAGTGGTGGCTCATGCTTCTAATCCCAGCACTTTGGGAGGCTGAGGTGGGAGGATTTCTTGAGCCCAGCAGTTCGAGACCAGCCAGGGCAACACACAGTGAGACCCCATCTGTTCAAAAATTAAAAAAAAAAAAAAATTAGCCAGGCATGGTGGCTCATGCCTGTAGTCCCACCTACTTGGGAGGCTGAGGTGGAAGAATTGCCTGAGCCCAGGAGGTCAAGGCTTCCATGAGCTGTGGTTGTTGTGATTGTGCCACTGCATTTCAGCCTGGCAACAGAGTGAGACTCCGACTCAAAAAAAGAGAAGATTCTAGCAATGTGACTTTACTTTTTCTATATTGTCATTCATTTCACCTAGGAAAACTCTTCTGATCCTCTCTTCTCTCAACTTGTTTCCACTGAGATCATGGGAAGACATGATTTTGGTCTGCTCTACAATGATAGAAAATGTTTAACTCCATTTAAAAAACCTGGAATTTTCACCTGTTGTCAAGGATCCATGCCAGGCACCCTTGATTTTTGTCAAGTTGTAGACACCTTCGTATGGTGTTCAACAAGGGGCACAGTGGACTGACTTAAATATTTATAAAGTTTTAAAATTTTTCAGTAATTGCGAGTTTATCTTTTATCAGTTCACAAAACTTCTGTAGGTTCATTGCCACCTTACACTATCTAAAATATACTTTTATATGAGATAATTTATTTTGTATTAATTTAGAAATTTGTTTATGTATTCAAAAATGGACTTAAAATATTTCTTTTATTTTATAGAAAAGAGTAAGGAGATCCAGTTGTGTGTCTAACATGTTGAAATAGGGCGCTAGATACTGATGTTATACTGTACAGTATAGTTTTTTAGTATTCACTTTTCAAATCTTGCATTTCAGTGGAATAATAAGCCCCTTGCAGAAAGAACTTTGGTCTGTAGAGTAAAATGATGGCTTTGATGCCTTCTGACTGTGAAGTATTAAGAGATTCAGAATTTTAGTTCCTGTTGGAATCACGATGAGATAATGCACCACTTTAAAAGGAACACAGTTTTAAAATGTCTGAAGTATGACTTACCTATAGAGGAATTCTACATATAAAACAGAACATTTTCAGAAAAGGAGAAAACTTAATAGTTTATATCTTAATATTACAGACATATCCAAAACTCTGCTTTTTAGCACAAGTGAACCTAGATAGCAAAGACCAAGACTGAAAATAATAGTAAACCAACAAATAACAACAGAAATAAGAAAACAGAAATGAAAATATCCTGCTAGGTCGCAGATGGGTTCCCCAAATGTGTGATAATGAAAGGTGAGTGCACACATAGAGGGAGCACAAGAGAGTTCCTGTCAGCTGGAAGCTTTCAGAGTTCCATCTCCAGGTTAGGTAGGATGAGAAGAAGGTGTGTTATCATGTGCCGTGCAGAACTCTTGGAACAAAAAGATATTTAGTAGATAACGAAGGTGTGAACGGAATGAATTCAGTTTAGAATAGATATATTAGTATAGAAGTGTAATGTGATCAGGCCCCTAGAGGTCCAAAGACATTCTTTTCAATGGGTAGCTGTGAGAGGCAGCTGCAATCTCTGTTTTCAAATCCCTCCTCTGTAAAATCCATCCACCTGAGCCACTCAGCTGATTCATGTCAGTATGAACACAGGTTGAATCACTTTGAAGAGATAACCCTGTAGACATAAAGACGAAGAACCCAAGGGCTCTTCATATACATTTGCAGAACATCAGGACTGCTGTGGAGGGAGGGAGGCAGAGTAGGAAGCAGAGGGGGCTTTGGGAAAGCTTTTCCCACTTTCTTTGATCTTGCTTCAGTGTTAAGAGTACTCATTAGTTGAGTATGTGGAGACAATTATTCCTTCTTGGGAGAGATAACAGATTATATCTGTTTATGTGGAATACCTATAGAAATGTCTTGTTTCCCTGGTTTTGTTTGTAAAACCTAGCTGATGAGTTGCCCAATTATTTTGTTTCTGCAGTGAGAAATTACATTCATAGCAAATACAAAAGCCTTTTTAAATTGTTATTTTTATTCATCTTTCATACAGTTATCATAATTTAAAAAATTAACACATTCCTATGATGTCATTTTACAGCAGGATTTTTCTATAAATTAGGACTGTATATATGGCTTATATAAAAATTGAAGAAATTATAGGACTTCATGTATTGAAGCTATGAGAACCAAAGCCTAAAACTTAAGCCAAGAAAAGTTATCAAATAGTTAATTTAGTATTCTAAAAGATACAATTTCCTAAAGTCCCTTTTAAAAATGAGGCTTTCTATTTGGAATACCTTTTCATCCTAGTGTCATTGGAAAGTCTGAGCTATAGTTTGGGTGATGTTGAATTGTAATGTGTCATACTTGGGAAACATTGCTGCCACCTTACATGTTGGCCTCTTTCTCTCTCCCCTCCAAACTCTCAGTGAACTTTTTCTGTTTCCTGTTGTGTCCCCATCTTTTTTGTTTTTTTTATTTTTAAGAACAACTCAGGTTGTGCCTAGTTATGACAAAACTAGAATCTCTCACTCATATTATTTGCCCTGTGATAAAGTGAAGTCATTGTCCGGTGCTTAACAGGGTTAGAGATTCAGAGTTCTCTCTGGGAGAATATTTAGCTAAAAAAGGTCAAAGAGCCCAGTATTAACCCTTTAAAAATGGTGAAAGTAATCCTGGTGTTTGTTTTGCTTCCCTGGGTCTCACAGCATACAATGTGTGTGAATTGTAACCTTGTTGATCTGACTTGTTTTCACCATAAGGTGACTTGAAGCCAGCTCTTTTGATTTGTATAGAGATTTGAGTACAGTGCATAGACGCCCACACACTGTGTACACACCGACGCAGAGCTCTATACAGCAGGCCTTCCCACTGGACACCAAGTTTCATTCGCCTGCGTAGAGAACCCCTAGAACCTCTCTCATTTAGGCCCACTTCCAACATAGGGAGGCTGCATGCAGGCGGTGATGTCGCATTGCTGAAGTCCCACTTTGCGTCTTCTGCCTCTGGGTGATCAGAAGCAACACATGCGGTTTTCCAGAGATCCCAACTTTCTATCAATGCATAGTTTATGCACTGGAGATGATAAACAAACAAAAAAATAAGTGTTCACATCCTATGACGGGGATCCAAATGCTGCATAGTTAATTGAAACAGACTTTTCAATGATGTCCCAGGTAAACATGCATTTAACTTTAAAGCTATTCTATTTTGAATTTCTAAGGAGTTTCACCAAACTGAGTGATGTATTCTAAATTCTGAAAAGATGTAGCTTCTTAGGCATGTTTTGCAGTTTGAGAATTTTATAATATATATTAGTACATTATAATTTTGAAATTAAAATACAGATTTGCTGTTATTCAGGTTAAATTATATTTTAATTTTACCTCACATCTGGTAGAAACTGTAACTGAAATTGTATTATGTATGTGTTTAAAGGTATTTATCAGAGATTATGTTTTTTTAAGTGTGTGGAGTTTGAAAGTGTATTCAAAATCATTTTCAGGTATCTTTAGTGTTTATGCAGATCTTAATGTCAAATCTTAAAGCAGATATTTCAATATTTAACTGACTTTGGGAGCATTTCCTAAATAGGTTGTTTTATGTGTTAGTGTGTTGTTTCCTTTGTTAAAAAATCTCCATTTTCCTCCGCACAGTGAATATGGCCACAAGCAGGCTAATAGGTGCCGTGGCCGGCACCATTCTGGCCGCGGGGGTGATTTTTGGAGGCACAGGGTGGGGAATAGAGTAAGCATCCTCACGTGTCTCTATGTGTGCCGGTGTGTGGTGGGGTCATGCCCACCTCCTGTCTGTTCATCTTTGTGTTCCCTGTGTTCCCTGTGGTGCAGCTTGTGGTGTGACCTAGTGTGTTTGTATTGTGGTGTCCTTGTGCCATGCAGAGCCCTTTCCTGTCTGGACCGTGTGGGGCCTGGGGTGATGAGGGGTGCTCGTGGTCCCTCCGAAGTGAGGCAGCAGTCCTGACACACGGCGCTCCTCCACTTGGAAAAGCAATGGGGAAATACAGATGTAAACAAAAACAAAAACAAAACACAAAAATTTATTGGCAAAGCGCCTGTTTGAGAGCTTTTTCTTAAGATTCTTTACAATGATTTTCATCTTTGCCAGTCAAACAAATCCACGTAGACAGCTGGGAAGATCAGCAGGTGCAAGCATTTCTTATGGGTCATGAGGGTGGTGGCCACCAATGTTTCTTCCACTTATTTAGGATGATAAGGGAGGCTTCAGCTTAATTAAGAATATATTTAGGATACTGCCTTCATTTTTTTAATAACAGGTTCATAATTCAGAGTTGATGTTTACATAAACATTTGGAAGCAGGGAGCAAAACCCTATATGACCTCAAGTGGCCAGCTGCAGCTCACCCGGTGACCTTGTCTCAGAAATGGCCAGGATGGAATGACCTCGATATGTGCCATGTGTCCATCACCTCATTGGGGCACGGCTCTCCTGGTGCCATCCATAAGCTTTCTCTATGGGGCCTACTCAGTGGCAGAACTGTCGGTGCTCATGGGACTAAAAGATGGCAGTGATGTTGCCTCTCTAATTACACAGAGAGCATTTATGAGTGGCAGGAATAACCCTCTACATGCTGTTCTTCCTAGACAGTAGTGGTGGCAATGCTTTGGAGCAGCCCAGGAGTGAACGACTAGCATCTCATGGAGCCACCAAATACCTTTTACTCAGTCAGCACAAACCATGGGCTCATTGTGATCATCAGTCATGTTTCTCCTTAGTTGGTAGTTGGAACACAGGGGATTGGGTGCTCTTACTTCCTGGAATTGGGAGATCAGGCACCAAAGACACAGGGAGTGGGTCCACAGGTCACACACTGTGTTGAAGGGGACATGGACCTACTCTCTCCTGGATTCAAGGACTTTGGACCTTCTAACTTACATCTTTGCAGTGTGGAATGTGGAGCTAGTTAGCATAGGGGAGGTCAGAAATACTGGAAAAAGAGATTTTGTTTCTCCTGGTGTGCTAGAGAATAAAGAACAGGAGAGAGGTAAAATATTTAGAGACAAGAACTCTGTACTATAAAATTTCACTCGAGTCTGTTGACTGGATTGTATATGGGAGAAACAAGCCTTTTTGGGGGTAACTCTGTACATATATTTATGTGATATTCCTTCTGGAAGAATGGAAGTTTTTTTCTAAAAAATCATCCAAATGCATTTTTTTACATTAAGTATTGGCTGCCATGTTGGTGCACTGAAATGTGCTTATGGAAGGGGTGCATTTCCATCATCCTCCCATGCCCTAGTGGCAGGCAGTCCCTGGAAGGCCTGTGTTGTAAAACATGGTCCCCGGTCCAGCGTTCATGTCCATCCATCATTCTCAGTGTTGTTGGTTGTGGCTATTTCTGGTTGTGACAGGTAAGTTTGGATAAGTGTATTTTTTTTTTCTAAAAATAGGTTTGTTATTTATTATTTTTGGTCCATGAGCTGTTCTATCTACGAGCTTACTAATTTTTCCCTTCAAATTCTAATTTTGCCATAACTGCTCAAGAAGTAAATATAGTTTTTAAAAAGTAAAATTTATGTAACACAATTTAGATTTTTTTAAACACTTCCTAGTTTAACTAATAATGTAATGTTCATTAAGTCACTGAAGACTCTATGGACAGGGTTTTTTTTAAAAAAAATTTTTCTCCCCTACTCCTTAGTTAGTTATTGTAAGTCAGGGATCATTTCTCATTGGTTGTATATTGATTCTAATTCCAGCCTAGCTTTCTGAAGACGGCAAAGTGCATATTATATTTAAAGCATGGAGTATGTCCATGGCTATAGAAGGATTTTTAAAAAAATGATTGTTTGAAATGTGGTTCTCTGTTGAAAGGAGGGAGGAGAGACCCATGAACGGGATATGGTTTCATTGGTGCAGGGGTTAGCAAGTCTTCTGTGAAGGGCCCAGTGAGTGGTTTGACTTTCAGCCTGCAAGGTGTCTGTTGTGACCTCTCAACCATGGTCTCTTATTGTGAAAACAGCCATAAACAGTGTGTAAGTGAGTGAGCTGGGCTGTGTTCCAATAACATATATTTTTAAAAACACACAATGGGGCCAGATTTGGCTTGAGGGCTGTAGTTTGCTGGCCCTTAATTTACAGAATATGTTTTAGAGTCAAACAAGCCTGAGTTCAGATCTTGGCTACACCCTTTGTTAACTTCTAGAAGCCTCTGTTTCCCCATCTGTTAAACAGGGACAGCCACAGTTCCTACCTCATGTGGTTTTGTGGGACTCAAATGAGGTACTGTGTGTCACAGGCTCAGAACCTCACCCAGAACAAGTGCTCAGTACACAATGACTGTGGCTGCGCTCATTGCTGTCATTATGATTACTGGCATGTCTCTAATGGTAATGGAGATTCATGTCCATAGAGCCTCAGCACTTAGTCAAAGGAGCTTGTCACAGCCCAGGGTCCTGAAGAGACGCATCCCCGAGATTCCACAGCAGCAACTGCCACCTGCCCGCCATGTCCTAGGTGGACTTGCATTATGTGGATAATTGTAGTGCTGCCAGAAGTGGTGTCCTTTATGTACACACTTGAGGGCACTGATGTGAGCAGAAAAGAGAATTTCTTTCTCAGAAAAGAATGTATCCCCAAACCCAAGGATTTTTGGGAAGCCAGCAGAATTGGCCTTGTGGTTTCTGGGGCAGTGATTATAGTTGGACAGGAAGCATTTTGCTGTTGGGAGCTTGTTAGCATCCTGAATGGTGTGGTGTTTAAAATAACGATTCTACTGAATGTGTAGTTGCTTAGATATAAAATATCGAACCAAAGAGGGGCATGAGTGCGTGGCGGCAGATGCTGGAGGGTGGACCAACCCTTCGGCAACAATGCTGGAACTCTACCGGGGGTTTTCTTTCTTGCAGTCCTTGACTCCCCTTTTTTAAATCTCCAAGCCTCAAATTTATCTTGGTCATCAATGGTACCTTATTCTCAGTTGACTCTAGGAATTATTTTTTTCCTTTCTCCAAAATCACCCAAGTGAGTTTAACACTCCCTTTGGGTCCCACTCTGGTGTTTAACCCTGTAAGGACCATGACAAAATGTGTCTTTGAGAGCAGGCTTCAAAGTCAGATCCTTGCTGGGAACCTCCTCTGATGCTAAACTGCAACTGTCTCCACATGGGGAACAAAAAGCACTAGACACTTCCCGTGCTGCTGACAGCCCCTCAGGAGGGGTTTCTCCTTCTCGTCTCACCCTCGTCGGGAATCTGACTGAGTTCACGCTCATGCAGTGGGTCTTGATGTGCATTTACTTGTTTGATTCATGACACTGGAAAGGGGAAGAGGAGAAGGACGAGTCACAACAGCAGGTGGGGCCTATGGGCTTCAGTTCTGCAGTCGGTGAACTGGACAGGATTTAATCGTCATGGGTTCAGAAAGTCTAGATTTAAAGGCATGTAAGTTCGGGCAGTCACTAAGTGGAGCATCCAAAGTGCAAGACACCTAGTCAATATGGGCTGTCTACATGTTCAGCCGTCCTGACCATGGTGTTTACTTCTTGAAACCGCTGAACTGCCTTTCCCTTGTGGTAACAAAAGTGGTTGGCTCATGACTTTCTTCCCATGATCCTCTGTCGCAGGTCCTAGTGCCACCAACCTCATAATAGGCTCCATCGCTGGTGCCATCCTGGTAGCAGCTATTGTCCTTGGGGGCACAGGCTGGGGATTTAAGTAAGCAACGCCGCATGTCTTCTCTCGGGCTCTGGCTCTTCTCTCTTTTGCTTACACAACCAAGTTTTGAGTTCCTGCTACAAGAGTCTAGATTTTCTGAGGCAAACTGCAAAAAAGTAAATCTTTGCATTCAGAAGTGGATTAGGAAAGAAGACAAGTAAACCTGCAAATGTCACCTTCAGGTTAGAGGAGTGTGAGGAAAGATTTCACATGCCCTCGTTTGAGAGAAGAACAGAGAGGTCTTCAGTAGAAGACTTGCCTGCTTGAGGGGTGTGAATGCTGAGATGCACCTGTTCACATGCAGGTGATTGAGGAAGATCTGCAAGTGGAAAAAACAAATGTGAAGTCCTGTTATCTGTTTAACCCTGACAGTCCACTGGTATTTTGACATTTTCACAATCTAAGTAACCACACAGTCATTACTTGAGATTTTCACATGTAACATTATGTGTAGCTTTGTGATTTGAAATGCTTTATTATATAAAAACAGATTTTAAAAAAAGTTTGCATTAATTTCCTAACTAACTGAATAGGTTTCAAATTATAATTTGAAATTTATGGCCTTGTGACACTTAATATTTTCTAATTAACTGCTAAATATTGACATGACTGGTAGGCCTGGTGTGTTTTCATAGTAACATTTTAGTTTGTATTGCACGTTGATCACTCAAATAAGAGTGTTTAAATAGCCATACCAGATAATCACAAATAAAGCCTTAGTTATGATTAAAATTTATAAACTTGATTTATTCAGTTTGGATGTTTCTGTATCGTGGAATCATTAGGTATAATCACTTTTTTCTACCTTTTCATGCTATGGTGACTTGATTAAGATTCATAAGTAAGCTCTCCTGTGCCAGATATTTCCTGTGATAAAATTTCAACCAAATATAACAAAACAAATATGAGTAGGAAATTAAGACCATTACCCAAATTTAAAACCCACTTTGCATCCATCTCTTTACTCAGTATAGGAAGCTTTTGCCCTGAACTGTATGAATAATTAATTGCCTTAATTATGAATTTTACTTTATGTTTGTAATCTTGAATTCAGTATATTTTAACCAGCTAGCATGTTGTTATTAGAAGCTGATTATAAAAGAAAAACTAACCAAAAGATGATTTAAATAAATTCAACATTATCTGCTAATTTGTTATTATATTAATCTTTAGTGTATAGGCCTACAGTTTCTGAGTTACTTTAATTTGGAAAGGTATTATCAAATGGTACTTTTTTCCTCCCAGGATATTTTAAAGTTGACCTTGTTTAATTAAATAGTTTTGGCATCACTGTGTTTTCTAAAACACATAAAATGGGCAACTTACGTTTGCATTTCTTGTCTTGGTATTAACAAGACATTGCCAGGATGATGAGTTGCTCATGTGGCATCTAATAAAAAAATGTACTTTTGTTTGGGCTGATTCAAGCTAAAACCTTTTTTTAATATCCTGCTACTTTAAAAAAGTCATTGCTGGCCAGGCATGGTGGCTCATACCAATAATCTCAGCACTCTGGGAGGTTATGGCAGAAGACTCTCTTGAGGCCAGGAGCTCAAGAACAACCTGGGCAGCATAGTGAGACCCTGTCTCTAAATTAAAAAATTAAAAGGAAAAAACTAGCCAGACATGGTGGCATGCACATGTAGTCCCAGCTACTTGGGAAGCTGAGGTGAGAGGATGACGAGCCCAGGAGGTTGAGGCTGCAGTGAGCTATGATCGTGCCACTGCACTCCAGCCTGGGTGACAGAGTAAGACCCTGTTTCTAAAAACAAAACAAAACAAAAACAAACCCACCCAAACCAAAAAGCCATTTTATGTTAATAACACTGCCACACTCTTACTATTTTATAATGTTCCCTTGAACTTTTTCATAAATGTGTCTCAAGAAAAATATATTTGGCTCACGCCCAGGCTTGGTGTATGCCTTTGTGGCACTAAGAAATCTCAGTTTAAAGAGTTAGGAAACAGTCTACTATGCACCTGTCCCATCCAGACTTGTGTGGTGCCAGATCTGCCATCTCAGCTTTTGGGCAAGAGCATGCTGGTCTGTAGCAGGACCTCAAAACAGTGGCCTGGCCTAGCTCACAGCTTGAATTGCATGTTTCTTTGGGAAAGAATGGAAAAGTCATTATCACTGTATATAAGTGGATTAGGCCCTGTGCAGATTATTCGTATCTGAGAGAGTTGTCTCATTGCCAGAAGAACAGAAAACATCAGGTGGGCTCAATACTTAGGGAGGCCAGGAGCCGCTTTTGCCAACTGCTGCCAGGGGTCCTATGCAGAGACTCCTTCCTGTGCCTGTGACTCAAATAGTCAAGGGAGCACTTTGTAGAAAGGCACACAGTAGGGTGATGTGTCATGCCCTGGGGCAAAGAGAAATTTGAATATAAGAATGACTGTAGAACATGTAACTTGAGGAGTTGAACTTTGGATTATGTGGTGCTGCTTGTGTACAGACTGTTGGTTGCAACTTGAAGATCTGATTTGCTTTAGATTTTACTAGTGGCTGTTTGGTTTGTATTAAACTTTAAATAACTACTTCTACCTTATTATAAAAGGCTTTGGTGTTGGATAATGTTTGAGTTTTGCCATCATGTAGGCAATTTAGTAGATTACTAGTCTAGAGATAATTTGGAAGTGTAATTATTTGTTAGTTGAACTGGAAACCCTTGAATGTTTCTTTGAGTTCAGCATAGATTTTTAAAACAAGGTTGCTTTAGAGTCAGAAGTTGAAAATAGTTTGTAAAAAAAAAAATTGCTCTAAATATGACCATGAAAATTCCTCCTAAAATCAGGTTTTTATTACTAGAAGAAAAATTCGTAAAGTAACCTGAAGAATTAGAAGGCATGAGAACTTTTAGATGAAAGAAAACTATATTAGACACTCAGGGGAAATAAAGCTTTTCCCTCGTCACAGTTCTTTGAGTGTAACGATCTGAGTAGTTTGGATGTGGAAGAAAGATCACACCATCCATGACCTGCTCAAGTGTGAGACACACAGCTGCCCCTGTGGATGAAAGATCACACCATCCATGACCTGCTCGAGTGTGAGGCACTCAGCTGCCCCTGAGCACTGACATCTCTGTCATTCTTTGTGACTCTTTTCTTAAAACTATTCTTTCTTGAAATAGGTGGTCTCATGCATGAACATTGATGGGCTCATGTGAATGTGTGAAAGTACACGTGTGTGTGTAAAGTGATGATGAATGTTTATTAAAATTGGAAAATAATGCACATTTAGATTACCTGCTCCTTTTTTAGTGGAATAGTGGAACCAAAAATCTTTGATTAATGCAAACAAGAATTCCACAAGCAAGGTTGTGGAATTCCTGAAAAATTTTAAAGATGCTTTATTTGGTGGATTATTTTTTACCATCATGTTGGGCAATGTGGTGGGTGTTCCTTGGTAACTTTGGCTAGTTTCCATATTCCAGGAGCATAAGGACACCAAGGAGTGATGCAGTCTGTGGGATCCCAGGTGTTGAAGGTTTTAGGACTTTCCCTAAGAAATTCTGTGCAGAATGAGCACCGGCATATGGCATACCAGTTGTCCAGTGTCTGCCCCATCTACATTTATTTCTGTTCACCCCACATCCTTGTCCTCCACCTCACCTACACACACTGTGGTGCAGAGGATGTCAGAATGCTGTCCTGGCCGACTCTTGGAGATGTGGGACACTTGTCCCCAGTGTTGAATCAACCTTGCTTTGACTGCTGTTGGAGCTGTGGCTTTTACTGAATATTGGCAAAAATCAAGTAGATAAAGGATCATTTTAGTAGCATCTTTCCTATAGCTTAGGAAAGATAAACATATGAAAAGGGAATTTCATACATCCATTTAAAAGTGAGCTGCATATGGTGGCTCATGTCTATAATCTCAGCACTTTGGGAGAATGAGGCCAGGAGTTCGTCTATAATCCCAACACTTTGGGAGGCTCGAGGCCAGAAGTTCCAGACCAGCCTGGGCAACATAGTAAAACCCTGTCTCTGCAAAAAAAATAGAGAATTAGCTGGGCATGGTGGCATCTGTAGTCCCAGCTACTTGGGAGACTGAGGCAAGAGGATCGCTTGAATTCACGAGTTTGAGACTGCAGTGAGCTATGATTGTGCCACTGTACTCCAGCCTGGGTGGCAGAGTGAGACCCTGTCTCTAAAAAAAGAAAACAAACACACAAACAAAATGAGCACAATTGCCCTTAGCACCTTGGATGTGGCTATCTTTCTGACAGTTCCTAAATTTGGATGTAGGAGTTTTGATGTGAGCAAGGTGGTCATTTGCATGCACCTCAGTAGGTGATGATAGAGGGAAGAGAGAGTCTACATGATAGTCAGAAGGAGCGTGGCAATAAAGGTGGCATCGTTTGTTGACTGTTTAATCCAGAGAGGATTCCAGTATGATCACTGAGCTCTCCAGCCACATCAAGGGGTCTCAGTCTGTGGAACCTCATGGCTACCCTGGCATCACACTACTGCCCTCTCCATGGGATTCTGTGGCTGGGTGGGTCCCACAACCATTGTGGCCACACTGACTTGGCACAGTCACTTCTGACACATAGTTATCACAGGTGATCTCCTTTCTCTGAGAAGCCACTTGGGCTATGAGTCGTACCGAGCCTGACTCAAGCCTCAGGGGCTCTATGTGGCCAGTGCTCCATTTTGTGGGCTGTGCTGAAGAAAAAGTTGTTCATGTGTTCACATGAAGTGAAAGTGAAAGACACGTGTCTAGCCTTCCACCAGGAGAACTGACTGAGGTGTCTGAGTGTCAGACTGGATGAAGTTTAAGAAAGTTAACATTGCTAGTTGTATTTTCTCAAAGGAGGAAGTGTCTTTTTTGCCTTTTGAGTTTTACAGAATTGGGAAATGAAATCAATTTTAGCTAGTCTTTCCATGAGGAGGATAACCAGACTGTTGCTTATTTGAATTCTGTGACCAAATCCCATATAACTAAGGTGCCCGGTTCCCTGCATCCCTGCTAGGCTGGGTACCTTCCCCCTGGTACCCTAGCGATTCCAGGCTGGCCAGGAAGATGCAAAATGTGTCCCAGACCCTACCACCAGAGAAGTGACCTCAGCCTAGGGTAACCTAGGAGGAACTGGGCAAGGTCTCTTCGTGGAGTGTGACGGCGCAGAGTGGTAAGAATGCAGGAACAGTCAGTGAACTTGGACCTTGAGAGGAGGGCTGAAGGCTTCATGGCTCTGAGATGGCCATGGTTACCTGGAGAATTTTGTTTTAATTTTGTGTAGATGTATATGTGCATAATAATATTCATAGACAAAAGTCCAGACTTTTAGAAGTAGTAAAGATGAGTGAAACTGTGTCACTGTGAGTTGATGGATCATCTTGTAGTTTATAATGGCCCAGGAATACTCCACAGATTATGATGAGTTTGGTGACTGCCTGAGAGTTCTGATGGGCAGTGCATTGGGAGGGTGTGGTCCTGGAGAGTTGACACGGGGCTCCCACCATGGTGGACTTCTACACTGAAGTGAGCAGAGAGAGTTGTTTTTACATCAGCAGTTTGGTACAGGCAGTTCTCAACCTGAAGTGGCCCATGGTGGTTCCACTGATTCTGCATGCCGAGCCCTGGCCGTCCACTGGCGGGAGGGTATACCTCTGTCCCTGTGGCTGGGCCCTCTCCCTGCTGGGACTCAGTAAGAGCCAAGGTCCTGGATCCCCGCTGGTGTTCAGGGTCCATTTTCGCCTGTTAAAATAGGGTTCCACAGGTGCTCAGCCTCCTGGGGACCCAAGGACCCCTGAAGTGTTTCTACACCAAGTGCAACCCCAGCTTTGGAGGGAGCACACACTTTAGACACTGGAGGCTGCCTGTGTGCCAGGCTAAAAGGGAGACTCCCTTCCCCACTTACAGAGGGACCGCCTGCTGTTGTGACCTGGGCACGGCTGTTGCTCTGACATCCCCACGTTTGGATGCGGGAGTTTAGATGTGGCACTAGAGCCAACCCTACACAGCTCTTTCTTCTGCATTTGGGGTGACCCAGGAGACATTAACATGATGTTTCCCAGAGTCCCGGCATGCACAGCTCATGGGGTCAAACTCTGTTGTCCTCTCTGACTTGCAGAGTGCAGGACCCCTCCAACCTCCACCTCAGGGGTAGACATAGCAACAGGAGTGGATCTGTGCCCCATGGAGAATGCCTGGGGAGGCCCCTGGGTGTCTCCCTGTGTCCTGGCAGCACCGACAGGTCCTGCTGTTGGGGCTGCTAACTCGGAGGAGGACTGGGGTGCATATGGGGGCGGACGGTTCTGCCAAAGTGCTCGCCGTGCTGGGTGACTACATATGGGGACACTCAGGGAAACGGTTTAATGAAAATGTTAGAAGAACAAAGGGAAGTTTTCTGAAAGACTTTTACATTTGATGTTTCAAAAGAGAAGCATTAAGTGGTCATCTTGGGAGAAAGGATGGCAAGCTGCCTCCACGCTGTGCAGAGCGTGGCTGCAGTCTCATGTTGAATGACTTCTGGGTAGGAGGCCAACATGTGAAGGCTTGGGACTCAGGGCTGGGGGCCCCACCTGGCCCTGTGCAAGGGTGGGGATGGGGGTCTCCAGGTTGCATGATGCCCATGGCAGCGATGTGGCACCCCCAGCGTGCAGACCACATGCATGAGCCCTTGCTTGGTGCCCCACACGAAGCCAGACCCTGGGGAGGTTGCACCTGACTTCTGGGGTTGCCTTGTAGTGTCTTGCTGGTTCTTTCTTTTCTCTCTCGGCATGGGAAGCACTTTACAGGAGACTGGACTCCCAGCCAAACACTTGACCTTTCTTGTTCTACTGAGGCTGAGGACAGCCCTGGCTTCACTAACCCACATGTCCACTCTCCTGCGAATGTCTTGTCTTCCTGTGCACCCTTTTCCCACATTCCACATGCAGAAATGCTTGTCCCACCGAGCATAAGAGCTCACACGCCCAAGGCAGTAGGCAGCTGGGTGGGGTGGAGCAAGGCCAGGCCAGTCCCCCTACAGTGCCCCCCAGGCCGGGGCGGGCCGGGGCGGGGGAGGGCTGTGAGACTCCTGTTTCTTCCACTCTCCCAGTCGCCCCTTTGAGGAAGAGCCTCCTGCTAATAATTTTCACCTAATGGGTCAGCAGTGTCATTCACCTCTGAAATAAGACAAATGGGGCTGCAGAATCTTCCTGTGGTTGAAAATGCACAACCCAAAGCTGCCTTTGGTGTTCACCAAAGGACGTGCTCTTGGGAGACATTGTGGAGGCTCGGGGCGTGAGTGGCCCTGACTCAGCTTCAGGTTAGTTTGGAGGCTGCCTCCGTGTGGGCTGCTTACTTGGCTCTAGGACTAGCACGCCTGTCGTGATCATCTCCTTCCTCTCCTTGTCATCTGACTAACATTGTGGATTTTTCCCCTGCCCGCACTTTCTTTTGATGCCCTCTGGAAGAAATGTCAAGAAGAGGCGGTTCGACCCTACTCAGCAAGGGCCCATCTGACCCTGCCTCCCCAGATGGATGCCTCCTCGCGCTGCTGGGCTCTGGGGATGACACGCTCGCAGCTGTGCTGCCGGAACTTCTCAGTCTGTAAACAGAAACTTGGGGTGGCGATGATGACATTACTGAAGTTGGGGTGATAGGGATGGGGTAAAAGAAAACTATCCCTTTTGGAAATAATCTCAAAGAGCCCCTCCCACCCCTCATCAATAAAGGGGGGCAAAAGACTTTGTTATGAAAAGACCTGTTTCAGAATCTTTTTTTTCTAACTAAAGGAAGAAGGAACAAAAAAAATCAAGTGCAATAAAAGAACCATTAAAAATAGCAAATGATTATTCCCCCAGCCTGCTGGCACTTAATATCTTCTAAATGATCTGGCATGATTTCGTTCCTTTACTACCAATGGCAAACTCCAGCGGCATGAAGACCTAGTTTCTGAAAGGGCACAAACTGCATGGCACACACACAGCTACAACCTTGCAGCCAGCTCTCCACAGAGCCTGCCACAGACCCCGAGGGTGACAGTGATGGCTGCAGCTGTCCCGGCCCCTTCACCAGACACCGCCCGCCCCCACCCATGGCATCCCCCCCATGCCCTCTACAGCCACCACCCTGCTTGAGGTCAGGCCATGGCAGCATTCCACGGACCGTGCTCTCGGCCACTCGCTTGCCCGTGGGTTTTACCCTGGATGGAGCAGCCTTTGGAAGCAAGAGCTGGAATGTGAACCACGATGCTATTGTATAGTTCTTTTATAAATGTAAATATGGAAATAAGATTTTGACACGTCATTTTCACTTGTCTGTATTGAAATATTTTTCTTGTAAAGGTTCTCTGTAAATCTGAGTGTATCATTTGCTCCCCATCTGTTTTGATTATTTTCTCTCTTCCTTCATCTTTGTCCTTCTTTCTTATAGCATGTTAGAGCTTGCTAGAGAGACACACTCAGCCACCGGTGCAGGGAGGTTGGACACAAAACAGGTGCAGTTTAGAGTTGGTCTGCTTGAAACCAAAAATAAACAAAAGAGAGAGGACACAAACAACAAAATAATCCATATCAAAAACACAGAAATTATGTAAATGTGAATATGTGTGCTGACAAGTCTCTAATTTTTTTTGCTGTCATTATAAACATATGTATATAATGTAAGAAAGTAGTCACCCTTTCAAGTTAATCACAAAAGTGCCAAGCTCATAAGTTTAGTTCTTGGTTTTAACAATTTTCTTTCCCTGTATTTAATGTGAAAGGAGGATCAACTTAAAGCCTTAAATAAAAACAAAAATAATAACTTTTAAATGTTGAAAGCCTGGGAAAAAAAGTTAAGCTTTCCATTTTATTTGTATCTGTTGTGTCAATATTTCACTCACACTCATCTTTCCGTAGCAGAGTATGCATGGTAGTCCCCACCATGCAAATGGTGGAGAGTGAGGCCGCAGATCTATTCTCATGGCATTGCCACATGGGCTTTCCCGAAGTTTTCAAGGCTTGTCTGATCCACAGCATTCTGCTGATCTCCAAGTGTTGCGCTGTGCAATAATAAGATTCCACTGAATATGCACTCACAGTCATCTTCCTCCTCCAGGCAGATTTGATGTGACCTGGGGCTCCCAAGGTCCTCTGAGTTTCCTTCACTCTTACCAATTTCTTCTTCTATTTATGGTCATGGTAGCTGCTGCTCAAGTGTGAAGTAGATAAGTTAGTAAGGAAATGTGTCCCCACCATTTGAATGCACACACTTGTGCATGGTCACTCGTGGCATCCAGCAGAGACGGCCTTGCTGAAGGTTTCCATGGAGCCCCTTCTCACGTCCTTTTCAGCATGATTCCTCACATTAGTCTTACAGCTTTTTCTTTGACTTTGGAAAGTACTATGTCCTAAGAATGCACTGCTTAAAACAGTGGCATCTGTAACTGTGGACTGTGGCATGTAGAGCAGAAGCTTTCATGTCTGTGTGCTTCAGTAGACCCTTACCCTACACCCTACTCTTGCCATTGCTTTCTGAGCACTAGGTGCTACACTGGGGGGAGGGAGGGGATGGCGATGTCCTCTGGGACCAGATGTGTGTCTATGTGTTGTCACCACAGGGAACTCGAAGGCCTCTCTTCCTTGCTCCTGGTTCGTGAGAGAATGGTAGCCCTCTGCTTCGTGGCAATGGCTCGTTCAGCTCAGAGGAGCTTGGAGGAAGCACGGACGACTTAGCTCCCTTCCTGGTCTGCATGGCTTGGTGTCTCCTGGCGGTGTCTCCTAGCAGGGTCTCCTCGCTAGGAGATCCTGAGCTGCTGCTAGTCCCTCCAGCCGCATGTCATGACTTTCCGGGGCACTGTGGTGACTTAACAGAAACACAGCCATGGTGGTTACAAAATAAGTCAAATCTCTATTGCTGTCTTTCAAGTATCTCGCAAACAACATTGTAAATGTGCGATGTTATGTTTTAAATCAGACCACAGTGGTCCCCAAATATTATGTACATAAGGCACATGTCCGTGTAACTTTTTGTTACACCAGGAGTTCATAGGTATCCACACCTATGCTCCAATGTTAAATTATTTGTGTGTATATGTAAAATACACAAGCGTTAAGCTATGTGTGTATGAACATGAAAGACAACACAACCACATCAGTTGTAAACAGTGGACTATAATTATTTCGGGTGGTATTAGACCATGTAGTTTCAAACTCTTGGCTGAGTTTTCTTTTGCACATGCCATTCATTTGCTAATTTCTGTGCGGTAGATACTCCTTTTCATTCCTTTGAGCTCTAAGCACAAGTCTATCACTGTTTAATACCACCGAGCAAGAGTTCATGTAGCAGTCAGGGTCCCATCTCACTGGCTGTGCTTCTGCTGTGTTAACTAATGACTCCTGGATGAGGAGACATGCGCTCTTTGAGACTCACTGGGGACAGTGCATGAACCCATGGGATCAGAGTCACTCCCACTAGATAGCCAGGCAGTACACGCAAGCCAGGCAGTACACGCAAGCACATGTTCCAAACATGAATCACACAGAGCTGCAGAGTTTTACCAAGTGATGCATTTTGGTTGTTTTTTACTATGCAAAGATGGGAAATGCACAGACGTCTCAAAGACTAGTGATTGAAAAAATTTACAAACAATACTTGAACCCTCTCTGTAGAGTCATCCTATCATGTTTTATAGTCATTTGTTGCTGCCATTGTTAATTTCTGTTTTTAAATGCTTTGTAATTTTTTTTAAGTGCACTACCTGAAGTTTTGTTTGAAGTTAATAAATTCATTCATATGTTGTTGGCTGCCTGTGAATGGAGATTCAGTAGTCACTGTATGCATCTTCTAGCTAAGTGTGTATTAAAACTTTCGTTAACATAGAATGTTGTGGCTGTATGCCTTGGTCATTTCTCTCAAGCTCCTTTTCTGTGTCCTCTTGTCTTGTTGATTAAATGGCCGTGTGTCTGAGTTTTGGCAGCAGTCTCAACCAAAGGCTCACTGAAAATTTAAGCAGTTGATGGTGCAAAATAAAATCTCTGGTTAATAAGTATGCCCTGGGCTAGGATTCAGTCTTATTGAGTCCACTGGAAATTCTTTGCTTCTTGTAAATCAGAAAAAAAGAAACCTATCTTAGGATCATACTCTTACCAAACTTTTAAAAAATATTTATCTTTTGAGTTTAGAGTTTAGACTCATAATAACATCCACACCTTTGCCCTGGTACTGGATTTATAGTCAAGCAACAAAGTAGAAGAAAATCTGGTATACAAATTGTATTATCAAAAACATGTGAAGGAAGATATTTCCTCCCAGTCTTCATGGACTGAGTCCCAAGGTCACATCCCTTCACGAATGTCTTCAGCATGTTGTCTCTTCTCCCTGCAGCCTTGACTTGGCCTTCATGGCCATGTCTAGCTCACATAAAGTAGAAGAAAATCTGGTATACAAATTGTATTATCAAAAACATGTGAAGGAAGATATTTCCTCCCAGTCTTCATGGACTGAGTCCCAAGGTCACATCCCTTCACGAATGTCTTCAGCATGTTGTCTCTTCTCCCTGCAGCCTTGACTTGGCCTTCATGGCCATGTCTAGCTCACATAATCTTCCACACAGACACACACATGCTGCTCTGACCATATCACTCCTCTGTGGAAAGTCTTGGACTTCTTTCCTATAGGACAAAGTTCAAACCCAGTCAAAGGACTTCGAGTCCTGCCCACCTGACTTGAGCTCACAACTATTTCCTTCTCCAATCTCGCTGACTCTTACCCTCTTGTACTTAACTTACTTTAAGTTCCCCTGGAGGAGGCTTTCCTGCTTAAGGCCGAATACTCTTTTTTATTTTTTATTTTTTTTGAGTCAAGGTCTCACTCTGTCACTTAAGCTGGAGTGCGGTGGCATGATCACAACCATCAGAGTTCATGGCAGCCTTAACCTTCTAGACTCAGGCAATCCACCTCAGCCTCCCAAGTAGTTGGGACTATAGCCATGTGCCACCATGTCTGGCTAATTTTTTGGTTTTTTGGTTTTCTTAGAGACAAGGTTTTGCTGTGTTGCCCAGGCTGGTCTTGAACTCCCTGGCTCAAGCAATCCTCCCACCTGGCCTCCCAAAGTGCTGGGATTACAGGTGTGAGCTACTGTGCCTGGCCTAAATACTTATATTTAACCGTTATGTCCATGACCCATAATTCATTGTTTCAATGTCATTTTATGTGATAAAAGAAGTATAGAAACAAAGATAGCATGAACATTATACTTAAAATAAGAAATCTTATTAGTGTAATTTATATTTGACTTTAAAGGAATGATCTGATTTTGTGTATGTTTTCCTTTGAAGTCCTTCTGTTCTTGAGGTTGTCATTGAAATGAGTTCTGCTCCATGCTCCCTCGTTTACTGATGAAAGGTGACCCAGAAACCAGACACTCCCCAGATAATAGAACACCAACCCTGGAGTTAAAATTTGATGTGGCTAATTAAGTAGTCTACTTGCTCATGGTGGGATTCCTAAGTAGCTTCTGAAATGGAAAATGGGAGCCCTACAGGTTAATGCACAAGGGGGCTTCCACTCCTACACTTATTTATTCAACGAATATTCATTAAACCTCTACGCTGAGCAGCAACTCCTAGGAACTGGAGAAACAAAAGCAAACTCTTGGCCTCAAGTTGCTCACAATTTAGCAGAAAGAGATATATATTTAAAACAAAAATCTGAATCCAACATGAAAAGTAAACTAAGCTAGTCTTGTGCTGGGAGTAAAGAGTACTGATAGGCAGGTGGGAGAGGTATTCCGGGTGGCTTTCCAGAGAAAATGAGTTTGGAACTGTCTTGAAGGATGACACGAGCTCCCAGTCTAACAAAGCGGGAGACACACTCAAGGTACAGGAAGCAACATGTGTTGAGGTCCAGGAGGAGCCTGGAGCCCGGGGGGTAAGTAGAACCCAGTGTCCCATCCACCCAGCCCATATTTACTTCCTCCCTCCTTCCTTCTTTCCTTCCCACTCTTCACAAGCACTTGATCTCTAAGACCCTTGTAGTAGTATACCAGTGCCCACGGACACAGATGAACTCTCAATCTTGTGAGCTAGGTGCAGTGTTTAGATACAATGTGGTGTGGGCCATACCAGATATGAGCATTAGGGGCTTCAGAGAAGAGAAGGGAAGCCTTCATTTCTGGTCTTAGGGTACAGGAGAGTTCCATGGAGGAGGTGGATTTTAGCCAAGGGCTGTGCCTGTGCGATTGGACTCAATACCACGATCCCTTGTTGCATTTAACCTGCATGAGCTCATTTGGGTGGAGGGAGTCCATTCACGAAGACCTTGGAAGCAGAACAGACTCCCATGCTCACATCTGACTCTCTACACCAAATTTCTGGGTGTCTTACGAGAAAATTATAGTCTGTTAAAATCTTATACCCACATCAATTTTCCTGTAGATGTGCTCATCACAGAGCAGTCTCAAGTGCTTGAGGCTGTCCATAATGAGCAGGAAAGCTTCTTGACCTGACCCGTGAACTTCTAGTGTTTTCTTGGCAGAAACTTTTCTGGCTGATCTTAGTCTGGAGTGAGGGGACCATAAAAGCTTTTAAAACATCATTTAGTAAGTCCTCCCATTGATCAGGGGTCAACACCATTTTCGAAGTGTAGTTATACTTCCTGTCAACTGGAATTAGTGTTTGTCTATCTGCTGAGCCTTGGAGGAAAGGTTAGCACCCCCAGTCAGAGCCCATCAGTAGGCCTTGCTCCTTGATCAGGACAAATTCTTGGCCATGTATGTGACTTGGTGAGAAGTGAAATGCCATGATCCTCCATCCTGTGTAAGTGAAAACAGGCTTCCCGCTGGGATCTGCCGATGCTCCCTTGTCAGTTGATTGCGTGTGTGCACGCACCCTGGGGTGACTTGTAGCTCCATGGAGTCCACCCTTAGGAGAACCTTTGACTGTGATGATCATTGAAAGCCAAATTGGCCCAGTAATTCAATTGGCTCTACATAAACAATGCAAAACAAAACAAAACCAAAAGGTCGTTCTGAATGATCAAGAGTCTATGAAGGGTTCTTCAGATATCCTTGCAACTTTAAATAGCCTTCAGCCTTCAGGAGGTAAATGAGCTTGCAGCAGGCTCCTTGCTTTAGGCCCAGGCCTCAGAGCGAAGACAGAAAATGGTAGCTTGGTAAATGACTAGGGAGGACATATAGAGCATCGTACCTCCCATAGAGAAAGCACATGGCCAGATGCAGTTGCTCTAAGCTGCTTGTCTACATAGGCGAGATGACTACAACAGGCCACTAGCCCTCAGGCCCACTGGAGCCAGTAGTGACCAGAATGAGCAGAACACAGCAGTATGGGAGGCAGGAGGGGTGAGGGAGGCTGAGCTGATGCCAACACCCTGTCTTGAGGGCAGCTTCCACCTGGCCTCCACAACTATCACCCTGGGAAAGTAGGCCCATCACTTCCCAGTCCGTTTTATTTTTTAGAGAAGCCAGAAACCCAGATTTTTATATTAAATTTTGTGTCTTTTAAATGATACAACCCATTCCTACTATATTTTTAAAGCACTACATGGATCAAGATGGATGAAAGCAGACCCTGAGTGTGCTGGCCTCGAACCTGCTGCTTCTGAGATATGGGGACATTTTATTCCTAGGCTAGGACTTGTCCTATAGCTCTTGTGAGTGTGCAGACATGGTCTGCTGTCACCAGGCCTGCAGGTGGGCGTGAGGAGGCTCCTACAGTAGCATCAGGAGCCTTGGCACTTCCTTCTGGAACAGTGCTGGAACATGCTCACACACGGATGAACTCACCTTTCTGGCCAGTGGAGACTGCTTCACAGAGCTTTCTGGGCTCCTTGATGCTTGCTGGATGTGGTTGCTGCTGGGTTCTGGCTGCAGCTCCCATCAGGTAGAGTAGTGCTGCGGTGACTGGGATGTCCACACCCCGGCAGTCAGAGTCCCTGGCTGGATTCCACACCTCTTCCTACAGTCTGAGGAGGACATGCCATCGGGTCCAGGGAAGTGAGGAGAGGATTCCCGAGTGAAGGGACACAGGGACTGAAGAGCCAAGCAGGAAGTAACGATGCTTATGTTGATGAGCACACTACTTAGGACAGGTAAATGACTGGAAGTGAAGTTTAGTTTTGGAAACAGACTCATGCTCCAATGCTAAATCAGCTAAGTTACCCCAGGAAAATTCCTTAACTTAATACCAAAATGGGGAAAAGGGGGATACAAATGGAGTTTTCCTTGGGCTCAGCTGAGATCACATGTGTGAAAATAACATTTTGTAAAATGTAGAAGACCAAATGGCAGTCACTGTTAGAGTCTAGTCTTTGAAAATGAAACTGCGAGGATGAAGCAGGAAATCTATCATCCTCACGTGTTTGGTGGAGTGTGATGTGTTTCCATCAGATGGTTGGTGATAATGATTCTCTGATTTAAAAATTGATGTGTCCTCTTACAATTATCAAGCTGATGGTGAGGTTCAGGATTAAAAAACACATATTTCCCTTCCCAACAATCTCTCCACATTGCCTTGATAACAGAAATATAAATGTATGTTACAACAGAGTAGGTAGTGGCTAGGATCTGATTCTAAATTTAAAAATTCAGTAAGATCACTACTTACTTTTCAAATGCAAGTTGGTAAGTTGTATTTGTGAGAAACATCTAGTCAGGGCATCCTTTCCCAGTGTAGAGTGTAGTCATACACAAGTACGCTTCAGGCCAACATTTCCAATCTCAAGTAATTACAGTCATGCATCACAACAATGGGGACACGTTGTGAGCAATGAGTCATTAGGTGATTTTCTCATTGTGTGAACATCATAGAGTGAATTACACAAACTTAGATAATCTAGCTCACTACATACCTGGGCTGTGTGGTATAGCTTACTGTCCCTAGGCTACCAACCTGAACAGCATGTCATTGAATATTGAATACTGTAGGCAGCTATAACACAAAGTATTTGTGTATCTAAACACATCTAAACATTAAAAAAGGACAGTAAAAATATGGTATTATAATCTTATGGGACCACTGTCGTATGCGTTTTTGCTGTTGACAAAAATGTTATATTATGTACAACTGTGTATTAAAAAGAAAAAATAGCACACGAGTAGATACTAGCTAGAGATTAAAAAATCGTGAATTTTCACTCCTATTGTCAAGAGTTGTTCTAGGATTTGGCTGGAATGGAGCTTTCATACACCCTTGGCTTCTGCAAAACAGGGATGACCATTTCAATTCACTCTCTTCAGACTTCTGGGAGCAGTCAGCTTGGCAACGGGTAGCCTCTGCCTTCACTCCATTTCAGCTGCTCATGACAGTGGTTGTGCCTGGGGTTAAGAACACAGAAATCAGAAAGTCAGCTCCACCTTTACAATTTGGATCTCAAGTCTCCATCTCCCTGCCTTTCAGCACTGCTCTCCTTACTCCCCTAGACCTGTCTTTGTCTTCAGTGGGACACCGGGCCTCTTCCTTCCTCTTGCCTTTCGTCTCCCTACACCAGTCTCCACTTTTTCTTATGCCTTTGGTTCCTTTCATCAATCATGCAATGACCATTATTTTCTCCTATACTCATTCGGATGAGCACAGCATAAGAAAAGAACAGCTAACATTTGTCAAGTCTTGCTTTGTGAAGCACCATTGTAAGTGCTTTCTGTGTATGATTCATTCTATCTTCACTAACCATAAGGGAGATTTGTGCCCATTTTACAGGCAAGAAATCTACTTCACAAAGGATGAGTAACTTGCCCAAAGCCCAAAGATACCATCAGTTGCAGAAATCCCACTATTAAAAAACAAAACAAAACAAAACAAAAACGAAAAGAGAAGGCTATAATTCTAACTACAAGGCACCATTGGTTGACAGAGACATCCTAATTTCCATGATGTTAAATATACAAAAAGGTGCATCTAAGAGTAAATGATACGGGCCATGTGAGGGACACAGTGTAAGTCTAGGTCCCCAAGCATAGTGGTCTCCACCATTGTGCTATCCTGCCTCATAAAACCAGACGAGTGTGCAGAGTGGCTTATGGGCTCAGACTCTCCCTGAGGTTTTAGTCCTGTTCTTTAGTCTCTGCCTCCTCCCTCCTCTTTCCTTCAATGATTATTCCCTAGGTTTTTACTTTCTTTAAGCCTCCTACTTAACACCTACCCCGATTCATTTTCCGTGGATGACTGTGTGTCTCCTTCATTGAGAAGAAGGAACCATCGGTCATTGTCTCTCACCTCCTGCTCCCCTCTCGTATCACCACACCACTCACAGACACACCCATGTCCACAGGGAGTTCCTTCTTCTCTCTGTGGGATGCTGTCCCCTCCTTATCCTCCTAGTCCCTTTACAATGATTTCCTCTGAGGTTGTCTGTCGTCTTTCCCTTCTGATCTGCTGCCCTCCCCCATTGGGTCCTCTCCCTCAGTAAATGTGACTGGGACCCAGCTACTCACTGTCTGGTCAGCCCTCCTCCATGGCGATGACTCGACAGGTGTAGTCTGCCGCCTCTCCTGAGTCTGCTTAACTACTCCCTCCTGCAATACACCATGGCTCTCGCCCTGCAGAAGCTCCTCAGCAACCTCCTATTTTCAGATCCAATGGAAAAGTCTGTCTCCATTTTGCTGACTCCCTGACTGAGTCTGCAATTAGTTGATTTCCTCCCTCACTCCAGGACCAGCTCTGCCCTGCTGACTTCCAAGGCTCCACAGGCTCCTAGTTTCTCTTGTCTCTGCTTCTTAGTCACTGAAATGCTGGCATTTTCCAGGCTCTATCCTGGGACTGCTGTACCCATTTCTCATACTTTTCCTGATGATCTATTTTGACAAAACCCTGAGACTGGCCTTCTGAGCCCTGTGTCCTGGGTGTTTGTCTCCGATTCCAGCATCTTCCCCATCATCTCAGTATCTCTGTTTGGATGTTGCTCATCTTGCACTCATCATATTCAAAACTGAATTCTTGGCTTCCCTTTCCTAAGCCTGTCCCTCAAGTCACTTTCCCCTGCAGCCAGCCAGTGGCAATTTCAAACTTGCAGTGACTTAGTCCCTGGACTTGGTGTCACCTTCAATTTTTCTCTTTCTCTTGTATCCCCTACCCAGTCTTGTCCTTTCTACCATCAAAATATGTTCAGAATCAGATCACCATCACCATATCCTACACCCACTATTCTCTAGGCCACCCTCTCATCTCATCTGGAGGATGGCAGAGCTCACTGAAGACTCCCAGCCCACTGTGCACTGCCCTCTGCCCTCTGGTCTGTCCTCTCCTAGAAACAGGATGGCTCTCCGGTCACTCCTCTGATCTCATGTTCTGCCATTATACCTGGAAGAACTCTCTCACCCATCCTTGTTCAAAGCCACGGCACTTTCTTCCAACCCTCCACTTACCCTCTCACTTTGCCCCATCTTCACTGCAGGATCTCCTCAGGAAGGCCTTCTCTTCTACTCTGTGTAAAATGGCTCTCTACTCCCCTCCATTTCCAATCCTTTACTTTTTGTTGATGACCCTTTGCTTTCTTGTTACATCTGCCACATTACACATATCTTTTTCCTTGGTCTTCAGGATGACAGATTTTATTGACTTGTGTTTGGCACCATGTGTTTATTTAATTATCTAGTTGTGTGCTTGTTGTTGATACAGAGTTGTAAACTCACCACTCAACACAGAAACCAGAAGCATACATCATTATATATGTGTGCATACATATACACTTATATATGTGTATAGATACAATTTTAAAATTAAAACATTTAAATTTTCTTTTGTCTTCAGCTAGAATGCAAACCCCATGAATGAAGGAATCTTGTTTCGTTCTTTCTGCATCCACAGCATGTTAGATAGTGATTAGCACATAGGCATGTGGAAACCAAGTGAGCACTCATGAAAACATGAGTGTTTTCAAGAATGCTGTAACTGTCTACATGGTCCAGTCAGAATTACATCTTTCTCCCTGCTCCTTTTTCTTGGCTCTACTCCCCAGAAGCCCAGGACTGCCCTGGCTGCTCTCTCTTGCCTTTTCCCGGTCTCTTCTCCCTCTGGAGGAGACTCCTTGCCTTTTGATTCCAGGACACCTGCAGGACCCCTTTTTCAGGATGCTGGCCAGTCACCTCCACAGTGCTTCTCTCCCCATCTTACACTTTTCTCCTCCTCAGGGCCTTCCTCTGCCAACCTCTACTTAAGCTCACACACAGACAACACACCCTGCTTCTCCCATCACCTGCTCCAAAAGGCCATGAGCTCCAGGAAGTTCAGGAGGCAAGTCCAAGATGTCACTCTTGGTCTTTTCCCTCATCTACAGGGGTGAGTAGAAGCAGGGCTTCTCACAGATGGAGAAGCTGCAGCCCCCTCCGTAGTATCCCCTGAGCAGGAGGAACAGCCTGGGCCCAGAAGCTCCTCTGCAGAGCTCCCTCTTTCTGTGGGACCAACCGGCTTCAAAGGGGCCATGCTCCAGCTTTGGCTTTCTGAATCTCCTTGGGAAGCGTGGTCCCTCTGGAAGGTAACCATGGATACTGTTGGGCTGCACAAAAGCCTTCTGTTAATGGAGGCTACAAGTGGTTTTCAGGAGGTGCAGGGATTCCAAGCAGGGACAAGCCCTTGCCTCCCACCGCTAGTGAGCAGGAGGCAAAATAATAGTGTGGCTCCTGCCCTCCCACCTTCTCACCCAAACCATCTAGCCTCGGGTGGGACCCAGAGGAAATCCTTGGGCTTCCCCTTCCTGGAAAGCGAAGTCCTTTCTGTCCAGGGCAGTGCCAGTCACAGCCTGGGCTCTGGATGACCAGGCCACCCTGGAGATACCCGTCTGCTGGCCTGAATTAAAGCAACTTCCAGTGGAGTCCACACACTGCCCTGGGGGTGTTTTCTCCCTCCCTTCAGTCCAGAGCAAGGTTAGAAGTCACCTCTGAGCTGTCTTGGCAGGTGTTTGACCTCCTGGAAGCCCTGTTGACCCCAGAGAGGTGCCCGTGTCCCTCCTCCTACCCCGGAGTTCCCCTCCTAGCCCTATATTTTAAGATGAAGCCCGTGTAAGCAGGGAACCTGGGAAGCCCATCCTGGCCTGAACCAGCGTGGTGCCAGCCTCAAGTTTCCCTGTGCCTCCGGGCAGGAGCAGGAAGTGGAGCTCGGGGTACAGGTCCTGGTGAAGAGTGGGTGGGCAGGTTCGGCAGTGTGTGGGTGGCCACCTGCCACCTCCGGAGCCCAAGTCCCTGGGGATAGAGAGAGGAGGGCGCAGAGGGGGACTTGGAGGCGAGAGGGGGCAGTGGTTCCCAGGCTTTGACGTAGACTTGGAGAGGCGCGGTCGCTTCCAGGACGCGAGCTGGGGAGTCACTCGCTGGGACAGCCTGAGTGTGTCTTCTCCAGCACTCGAGGGAAGACGGAGGAGCGCGCGAAGGGCAGCCCTTTTGTCATCCGGGAGTGGAGCCCAGAGCTAGAAGGTGAGTGGGGCGCAAGGGAGGAGCCGGAAGCTGGGAACTACGGGACGCAGGGAACGGAGCGGGGCCCAGGGGCGGAATGGGGCGCAGGGAACGGAGCGGAGCCCAGGGACAAAGCAGGGCGCAGGGGACGGAACGGGGCGCTGGCGGCTCTTCCCCGGAGAGGGCGAGGCTGGGACTGGGTGCTGAGCGAAGCGCGGGCTCGTAGCGGGGGGCACGGGGGGACCAGAGAGCGAAAAAACTCGAAGGAACGTCTCTCCTGGCTGGGGGTCCTCATCTAAAGAAAATCTAGAGGCAGCCTGTAGTCGCCAAGAGCAAGAGAACGCGAGTCCCGGCAACTTCAGCACCGCGGACAGCGACAGCCGACTCTTGCAACTTAGGAAAAATCAGTCTTGGAGGACTTCAATGTTCTAGTTCAGAAATGACAGCACATATGTGACTTTGCCCAAGTAGAGATACTGTATACAAGACATGAAAGAGGAAATCATGTTGGGTGTCCTTGCACATCTAACATACTCCTCAGAAGGGGACATGCAAGCTCAGAGCCTCTGAGATAGTTACCCACGGGTCCTCACAGTTCTGCTGGGTGTAAAGGAGAGAGGTGCCATCCCACGGCTGCCTATGAGGTGTCCCCATACAGGCGTGTTCCCGGGCTGCACCCTGCTTGCCTTGTGACATTAACACCTAAGGTTGGAAACAAGCTGGAAGTACCGTATGTGCTCCTCCTGGGTTCTTTCACATCAGGGTTGCTGTGTGAAATAAATTTTATGTAGTCTTGAGTTAGATACACTTTTGTCTGGGGAAAACAGTTTAGTTTATTATAATTTTAAGGGTTCTACTTCTTGCACTCTTCTGAGTGATAACATAGGAATAACTTCAACATGGCATGTGAATGCCTTGATTTTATTGCCACAGGTGTTGAAAGCCAGAAAAGTTGAATGAAAAGCAAGTAGTTTTTTTCAAATTCCTGAGATGCACAGCAAAAAAGAAAAAAAAAATGAGAAAACATCATCTTTATGAAAGTCCTGTCAGAATTGCAAGACACTGTAGGTGTTTGTAAAATGACTACTGGTTCTACTCCAAGGGGTTGGATACATGTCCCTCTGTTCCCACACACATTAATCTGTACTTTTAGTGCACTACTTTGTGCTTATTTTTATTACAACCTTTTATAATTCTGATATCTTTTTTAAAAATTAGAGGTCACTGGAAGTAAGAAAGCATCCAAAAATGAAATATATGCAAATTCTTCACTGCATAGGAGCCCTGGGTTAGGATACTTGTGTTTCTTTAAGATATTCTAGAATAATTAAAACCACGAAGCAAGATTTTTAAATATGAGGTACAATTCAGGATTAGGTATACAAGTAGTCATTGCACAGGTAAAGTTTGAGCCTCCCTTTGTTCCCCATTTTGCCTGGTTTGAAATCAGATACGCTTATTGATGTTGTGTTTCCTCCTCCCCCACCCCAGCAGTATCCTGCTACTGCCAATCACTTTCTTATAGCCTTATGGTAAATGTTCAGGACCCATTTATGAGTGAGAACATGTGGTACTCTGTTTTTTGTTTCTGTGATAGATCACTGAGTATGATAGATTCTAAATCCATCCAGGTTGGCCATGCAGCAAGATTTTAAACATTTACTCAACACTCTTTTAAACTGTATTCTGACCAGGCCCAGTGGCTCACACCTATAATCCCAGCACTTTAGAATGCAGAGGTAGCAGGATGGCTCAAGACCAGCCTGGGTAACATAGTGAGACTCTGTCTCTCAAAAAAAAATTTTTTTAAAAAACTCCTCAAAATCCCAAACAACAATAATAACAACCAAAACCTTTCTATTCTTCTGTACCAAGGGAAAACAGTTTCACTTATTCATCTTACAAAGAAACACTCTTTAGGAGCAAATATTTCTTAGCCTAAATATCCTGGTTTTACCCTCAGTACCAGACCTGGCAATGAGTTATTTTAGACAGAATGGGGCTATGACACAGGAGATGGCTAAGATTTCCCTACTTGGTGATGATGATGTGTTGCCTCTGCTGGAACAGTTTCTTAAGGGCTATTTATTTTCTTTGCTGACTGGAGCATGGGATGGGCTGACTTGAGACATCTCCATCCTGTGCAGTTACAGAGCCATGGCCAATCCCAGGAACAGAGGAGGGGCCCACCGTGTCTTCAGTCTCGTCTGCTCTCTGCTCCTTGTGGGAATGTGCTGCGTGTCTCCCTTCTTCTGCCTTGGCCAGACAGAACTGCTTGCTCTGAGCCATGCTGACCCTCAGTGCTGGGAGTCCTCCTCGGTGCTCCTCTTGGAGATGAGGAAGCCTCGCATTTCCAACACAGTCTCAGGTTTCTGGGACTTTATGATCTACCTGAAGTCATCTGAGAACTTGAAGCATGGGGCCCTATTTTGGGATCAGCTCTTCGGGGACATCTATGTGGACTGTGTCCTCTCCAGGAACCATGGTTTAGGAAGGAGACAACTGACTGGAGAGGAAGAGAAAGTTTCAGCAGCACAGCCACGGCACATGGGGAAGAAACAAGGTGGTCAGCCCAGTTTTCCAGGATCTTTTGAAAGGGTCAAAAAGTGTGAGTGTGCTGCATTGTGAGGAAGTGGGGCATGGCTTTAGGGGACTCTAGTGTTACACACTTTCCTCTCAAAGGTTGATAGGAAGGTAGACAGAACTTCCTACTGCTTCTCATACTAGCTGATTATGTCACATGCTGTCCTCATCCTCATCCTCCATGGAAACAGCAACAAAGAAGAGTCAGAAAGACAAGTAAGAAAAGGCATGATTCCAAAATACGACATAGAAGCACAAAGGGAGGTCCCAAGATCACCACTATTTTTTTACTACTAGTCTGAACATTGGCAGTCATAACCTGGTGGTTACATGCTGTGGAATTGGGGAGACTTGAATGTAAATCTGGGGACCCTTTTTCAATGAAAAAAACCACATTGCTTTTATATAAATGGAGAGACTCTTTGAAAGGCACTTAGCTGAAGAAGAAAGAGTAAAAAAGGAGCTGGCATGCAGATTCCCTTCTTGTTGCTTTTTGAATGAATCTCAAATAAGTCATTAACTTCCAGCAAGCTGAGTAATTCATTTTTACTAAGCTGTAACTTCCTACAAATGTAGAGACTTTTCATTAAAATAAAGACTATATTAAAACATAGTTTTCTCTGAGACTGTAGAAAAAATATCTCATATAGAATTAGAATGAGGGAGAGTCAGCCCCTGTGAGTAAGCAGAGAGATGCCTTAGCCTGGTCATCATATTGTTCTGGTTCCTTTTTTGGTTTCAACCAATGAGCATCCAAACCTTTTACCAAGGGTTGCTTGGGTGGCAGTAACTCTTTATAATTGTTTATACATTGGTGGAAAACATGAGCATAACTACTTTTTGCATTTGCACATTTTATTGTGATATTCTTATATATTCCTATTATCTCTGTATTAATACAACAATAAACAGTGACAGCTCAGTACTACCCTTCCTAACCTATTGGAGAGCTTTTTGAGACCTAGGCCACTTGAATATTAGTAATGAAAAATCTTCGTGATTTGCCAATCCGTAAAACCAGATAATCCACTGCTATTTTGTAGATAAGTTTATCATTTTGGTAAGTGTTACTGTAACTTAAACCACTTTTATTTTCTAGAGAAAATATTCTTTCAGCAGCTTTGCTATTTAAATAGAAATGTAAAATGAATGCTTTAAAATATTGGTTACTAATATTTAAAAAATATTTTAAACAGAGGCTGTCCAGACATCTGCACCAGTAAGGACCATATCTTTCCTTCTCTACTGCTGAGGATGGTCTGCAGGGCCTTTTCTTCTATTTTAACCATACTTAGTTGTCTTACCTGATTTGGCATTACTAATATTTTTTTCTATCTTGCACTCACTTAGAATAACTCAGAAAGGCTACAGAATACATGAAAATAATGTCAGTTTTGTTCAACTAAACATGAAAATGTTAAATATATTAATTATGTGTATGTTTTTATAAAATTTCTCTCCAAGACAGCATCAGTGTTGAAAGCCACATCTTTTATCTTGCTGCAGAGTTGCTCTAGACTGAGCTCTCTGCAAACCTTAGCAGAGACTGCAGTACAAGTAGCCAAGTAGCAGGAGTGGGCAATCCCTTTATGGAAATTGTTTGAATGTTTGGCACAAACAACTGTTTGCAGATCAGGAAACAAGACTTTCCATTTGGCTTATATAAACACAGTTAAATAGGGTCTTGGGTCAAGAAGACACCATGTCCAAAAGTTAAATAGTTATAGGAACACTGAGATTGCATTTCAAGAGGCTTGATTAAATCTCTAGTGGTTCAACTGGGCTCTGGATGTACCTGCAGGGATCCTACAATAATTTTTTATTTTGTCCCTGGGGGAAAGATAACATGTTGTCAGGTTGGAATGGGAATGAAAGGTGAAGAGGTGTTTGTCCCTGTAGTTCTCAGGGAAATCACACCATCAGAGTTGAAGAGAAGAACTAAAGTAAGTGTCTAGATAGTATACAAAAGGCTTCTTGTTATTCTGATGTCTTCAAATCAAAAGTTTAAACACATTTGGGAAATCTACTATGAAATGTGCTTTGTGAAAAACATAAAACTCCTACATAATTTTATATGTAAATATATCATGTTTGTTAATATTGGGTCAGCAATATGAAAACAAAATATATCAAATAGCCATGTCCCCTTGAGCAAGTTAATTAACTTAGCCTCAGCTTCCTCATCAAGAAGCATGTGGGAAGAAGTCAATGACCCGACAAGTCCATTTGATCTATTCTAATATTCTGTGTGTCTATAAAAAAGAAATGTCTGAAAGGCACTGATTTAATGATGGGAAGAACCTGGAAGAGCTTGACTCAGGGACAACTGACTGAGCTGGTGGTGACCTGAACACCATGGCTATTTATAACAATGACAGACAGGAACAGAGGAGTCCAGACATGAGAGGACTGCAGATGGCATATGGGAAAGACTAAAGGTCATTGGTGTTTAGTATAGAAAGATACAGGCCAACAGCTGAATGTGAAGTATCCAAAGGAAGGTGGAAGAGGATGTATCAGGGCTAAGCACTAAATGATGATGGAGTATGTCAAGGTGGGGAAAGGATGGGGGAGAGAGAAATAGGGAAATAGGGAGGGAGGGAGAAAGAGAGGGAGAGAGGGGGGAGAGGGAGAGGAATTGAGAGGAAGGAAGAGGAGGAAGAGAGGGAGAGAGAGGGAGGAGGAAGAGAGAGGGGGAGGAAGAGTGGAGAGAGAAGAAAAGAAAGAGAGACACAGGGAAAGAGAGGGGGAAGAGATAGAGAGAGTAAGAGGGAGAGAGAAAAATGAGAAAAAAAGGGAAAGAGAGAGAGAGGTAGAGACAGAGAAAGAGGAGAGAGAGAAAGGGAGAGACAGAGAAAGAGAGAGGGGCAGAGAGAGAGAGAGGGAGAAATACAGGGGATGAGAGAGAAAGAGAGAGGAAAGAGAAAGAAGAGAGGGAAGGAGAAACAGAGAGAGGAAGGGAGAGGAAAGAGAGAGGGAGAGAAAATGGAGGGGAGACAGAGAGGGAGAGACAGGGAGAGAGAGAGAGGGGGGAGGAAGAAAGAGAAAGAGAGGAGGGAGAAAGGGAGAGAGAGAGAGAGATTGATTGATTTGGGGAAAGAGTACCCTGACAACTCCAAAACCGAAAATTAAGGGTAACTCAATTTGGTTAGTAAAGGCTTCAATGCAAATGAAGAAATTTTGAAGTACATCATTGTTTGTGTCAAAAATAACCTCTTCCTTCAACAAACCCCACTGAGAGGGACAGAAAAACCTGCCCTCCCAAACCAGGCAGTTCGAATGTTCTAGAAAAATTGTGAGTCTTTGTCTTCCTCTGGGATGAGAAAATTAAAGTTTAGATCTATAATCTGGTGGTATGTGCAGTTGGTGTCTCACTAGATAGCAAATGTTCATAGTGCTTATTTTTTAAACACTAAGCACAAGAGAAAGCAACACTTCAGAAACATAAATAGACTCATGTATGCTTGATTTTCTTTGTGACTACTTCAAGAAATTTCCTAAGCCACACACTCAGCAATTACCCATCTAAAAATCTACCCTCAAGAGCACTCATAAATACAGCCAATGATGCAGGACAAGGTCATTCATTGCAATATTATTTACAGTAACAGAAACTCTGGAAAGCATCCAAATGCCCCACAATAGGGTAATGGTTAAATAAATTGCATTTTAAAGTGTGTGTGCACAAAACTATGGTTATCTCTGGGAGGTTGTATTACGAGTGGTTCACATTTTTTAATATTTCTAATGTCTATTTTATATTATATATTAAAATTATATAATGATGACTTTTACCTTTTTAATCAAATATTTTAACACATATTAATTGACAAAGAAATACATTTATTTTAATTTCTTTATCTTAAATTATATAACAGCTACACAAGACACAAAACTTTGCATAAATATAAATTTATATATATATATCCCTGCAAAAAATTCATATAGAATTTTGATATTCAAGTGGCAGAAAATCAAACTTCTTTTCAAACACAATTTATTGATATTTAATTAACCTGAAAATAATTTGATGATCTTACAAAGTTACCTCTTTCTACTGCAGGTGTCTATTTTCAGCTGCTAAGACCCCCTTTCCTGAAGAAGAAAGAGATGATCGAAAATCTGATAAGCATGCATGTGCCCAGGGTGGGGCCCAGAGGGACTGGAAGAGTAAGCCTGGAAATGAAGAGAAAGTAAATCTAACCTCAGAGCTAGCTCATGCCTTGGAATTTAAGTAAAAAGAAACAATTTTAAACTATTGACTATTTATCTGTGTTAAGTGCTGGAAGTGTCCAGAGATAGATATTAAGCCAAATTCCCAGTGTATTTATTTAATGCTTTGTCTTTGGCTGCTAGCATGTTTTCTCAAATGATGACATTCTTGTCAGGCCATCCTGCCATCTAAGAGTTAAGTGACTTCCAAAGATAACCTGGAGATTGGGAGACTCAGAATCTCTGTTTTGGGAGGCTTGGCATTGTCGATGAGCCTGATGTCATACATTTCACATGGATACACACATGATTTCCAAGTCATCACCCACTGGGTTGCTTATACACAGGCTGGATAGGGACTGTATTTATTAATTACCAGTTCCTGACAGTTACTAATTACCTGTTCCTGATACCTAAATCTTGTTTGAGAAACTATTTTTGAACACTGAATGAAGCAAATAACATAACAAAAACTGGCAAATAAAGCATTCTTCTAAAGGAAACGATATTAATAAAAACTCTGGAGCCCAGGAAATATTATTGGAGTCTCTTTATTTCAATATTTAATGTTTCTACTAATGATGTCTAAATGCTAATAAAATCGTGTAAATATACATAGGTACACATTATTTCCCAATTAGCATATTTGCTATTTGATAAATATTAGAACTCTGTAAGTGGATACACTTTGTATTGAAATGAATCTAAAATAGAATGAACAGCATTATAGAGAACGTATAGTAATTTTTCCCTAAAAAATGACCAAGCCTGAGTGAGGTTTACAACAAAGAAATCCAATTAGCAAATTTATTTGCGTTCCAGACATGATACTATTTTTATCTCTAATTAATCTCATCTCTCCAACCATTCTATTATAACCAGTAATTGACAGCTGTTTAAATTTTAGACATAGTAGCAAGTCCCTTGCTTTTTCCAGATCCAAAGGAAGCCTCCGTAAAGGTTTTTATTGAAGATTTAGGGCCCTCCTTCAGCTAGAAATCATATCTAAAGAGTTCCTATCAAAAGATAGGTTTCATCTGAGGATTAGCCTAGTAGGAGAAAGAAGCCCTGACTAGAGTTGGGGGGAAGGCCTGGCCTCTGCTGTGGGCTGGTGGGAGAAGGAGCACACCCACAACTGCCCCCCAGACCTTTTCTGCACACAGGCTCATGATTTTGCTTTCATGCTACTTTCTGTAGTGTTTTCATCATGTTCTTCAAAACGAACACATCAATTTATAACCTCTTGCAATCACTGCAGACGCCACTCTTGGAGAATGAACTTTCAGAAGAGCCTGCTTGTGTTCCACCCTTGCCTCAGTACTCCACAGACGAGGCTGGCAATATTTTTCTGTAAAGAGTCAGATAGTAAATACTGTAGGTCTGCAGACCACCTGGTCTCTGCTACAACGAATCAGTTCTGCCTTGGCAGAACAAAAGCAACTATCACAATAGGTAAATGAATGAGGCTGGTTGTATTCCAATAACACTTCATTTATGAACACAGAAATTTGGATCTATGTAATTTTCAGGTGTCACAAAATATTCTCATTTGACTTTTTCAATCATTTAAAAAATGTAATAACCACACTTAGCTCACACCTGTCCAAAACAGGCCGCAAGCAGGATTTGGTCCATGGGCCTGGCTTGTTGGTCAAAAGCTTGCTGATCAAACTTGGAAGGAGAAAGCTGGGTTGCAGTAAAAATAAGAGTTTTTGTGGAAACTGCTAGGGAAGGGGGGGTGGGATTGGCAGTTGATAGAAACTGCAAGAGGAGGCAGGGGCACAGCTCATCAACAAGGTTACCTGCATAATGAACATTTGTATACCTAATCCTGAATTGTACCCCATGTCTTTAAAATTAAAAAATGATAAAACCAAAATCAAGAACTTATGATAGACCAAAAAACAAATTTTAAAATAGCAGGATGATATTGAACAGGTATAACCTAGTCCCAATCCTGTCCCATAGGACATTATTTCATTCTGTAATCAGTACTAGGAATTATAGATCATATAAAGAAAAAGGCACAGCCTCTCAATATAACACAAACTTCTGATCAAAAGAATAGGCAAAAACACTGAAATCACAATACTGACAGAGCAGTGATTAGAATACAGGTTTGGGGACTGGGTTCAAATACCTGCTTTATATTGCAGTGGCCAAATGACTTTGCACAAATAACTAAACCTCTTTGTGCCTCAGTTTTCTTCTAAAATAAGACACCTATGCCCTGCATTTGTTGTGAGGATTAAATGAGTTGGTAGATAGAAAGTGCGTAGAAGCTAAGTGCTCCAACAGGCAAAAAACTTTCTCCATTACTTTGGAATTATACTAAGGCACTAGAACTTAATCCAACATACAGAGAGAGGTGATACAAATGCTTTAGTGAAACTCACTGATGTGAGGTTTTAGAGACAGACATTGACATTATGCTTTGTAAATTTTTGAGATACTTATCAATTCATGTACAGTTGTAAGAAACACTACAGAGACACCTGTATGCCCTTCACCCAATTTCCTCAGTGGGAACATCTTGTGTAACTACAGCGCAATATCACAGCCAGGAAACGGATATTAGCATGACCCAGGCTTTATCAGACTTCATGTTTCACACGCACCCACTTGCGTGTGTGTGTTTGGTTCTGTGCCAAGCCTGTTTCCTAGCAGGAGCATCCAGATAGAAGTTTAGGTCACCAATTCAGTAATTCCAGTGGCACTTGAGGAAGATAGTTGCGTGCCTTCCTGTAGACCACATGCTCAGATATTCCCACCAAGATGTTCCCAGTAAGCATGGCCCTTAGGTGGGGAGCCAATGCCCAGGACCAGCCATGCCCTATCTTCTTTCCTTCTCCCTTCACTATTCACTGCCTACCCCCAACCTCAAGGCTTTACTCTGAAGAACCAAGATTCAGGAGCAGGATGATTAAAAATAAAGCTTCTTGTCTTCACAGTTCAACCAAAACTCTTGAGAGTGAAGTAGAAGGTTTAATCCTCTTACAAGAGATTTGAAAATGTGTTTCATATCACACCAAGGCACCTGTGAAGAACTGGTAGAACTGGTGCTCTACAGTTACCTAATTCACTTCAGGCTGGGTGGGTGAGGTGGTCTATGAGTGCTGAGAAGGCCCTGCACACCCACTCAGCTCCCCCATGCAGGTCCATGTTCACAGGCGACTGAGGCCCTGAAACCAACAAGCACAAGAGTCAGAGGAACACGTCTATAGGTTCCAACAGTGATCTTTGTGGAGTGCGCACACAGGGAAGATACAGAATCCATTTCCTCAGTTCTGGGAACAATGCCCTCCGCTGAGCTATTGGCAAATAGCATAGCTATTAGTCCTGTAATCAATGCTGTTAATCAACTGAGTGTGAGTTATTAAGAAGCATTTTCTCATGGCTCTTAACAAATCTGAGTAGCTAGGAAGCCTACTTTATGAGAACACTGATGTATGAGGGGGATCCCCCCAAAATGGAATTTATTCACAAAAAATTGTGTATTGTGGAAAGCCGTGGGTCAATTCCTAAAAAAAACAAAAATTGACCTTTCATACGACCCAGCAATTTCTCTCCTGCAAATATACCTGGAGGAACATAAATTGTTCTACCAAAAAGACACCTGCACGTGTATGTTCACAGCTGCACTGTTCACAACAGGAAAAATGTGGAACCAACCTTATTGCCCATCAAAAGTGAACTGGATAAGGAAAATGTGGTACATATACACAATGGAGTATTATGCAGCCATAAAGAAGAACAAAATCATGGACTTCACGGCAAATTGGATGGAGTTGGAGGCCATTGTACTTGGTGATCTATCACAGAAACAAAGAACTGAATACCACATGCTCTCATTCATAAGTGGACTCTGAACATTAGTCACATTAGCAGAAGAAAGGGATTGGCAGTTGGACACTGCTGGTGAGAGGGTGGGGGTACACACAACAACACAAAGGGTACCTGGCCCCAAACCAGGGGAAGTGAGTACCGGTTGGAGGCCCAAACGTCACCTGCACAAAGCCTACTTGCATAGCTCATCCTGACTAATACTCCATATCTCTGTAATAAAATTTTTTAAATGATGTGTTTTTTCTTACATGTTTAAACTTCAGTCACCTTTGATGCAATAAACCTATCGAGAAGCTTTTTCCATTGCTCAAAACAATTTTGAACTCGTCAATTTTGAAGTGTTTTAGTGCTTCTACCATATTTTGTTTCATCTCTTCCACAACAGCAAAAAGTTTTTCTTTAAGTACTTTTCTCATTCAGGAAAAAGAAAAGTCAACCAGTGTGAGATGGGGTAAATAGGGAAGGTGGGGCACAGTGTCATGTTGTTTTTGGTTAAAAACACTCAGTGGGGTGTGGGCAGAAGCATTGTCATGGTGGAAGAACCAGTCACCTGTTTGCCACAACTTGGGTTGTTTCTTCTGCAAATTGTGACACAGTCTTCTCCAAACTTCCAGATAAGATCTTTGGCTGACCGTTTAATCTGGAGGAAAAAATTCCAAGTGTACTACAAGGGGTTTACCCTCCAAAACATAATTCTAAGTTTTTTGGGTCCCCTTTGTATATCAAAACCACGTGGAGAGTCTTAAAACAAATTGCAGGGTCTACCCTCAGAGTGCTGATTCCATTCAGGTGGGGACGGATGATGCGGATGTAGCCTGTCCATTTTGAGAACCAATGCTCTACTGTTACCTGATTAACAGGTATTGGCATTTGCTGGGCACTGCTGGGGGGGACGACTCTTGAAAGCTCCATTTGGATGTCTTTCAGATAACTCACTCCTAGTATGTTCAAGATGGGACTCTTGGTTGCTAACCCCATCACAGGTTTCCCAGCTTTCCCCAGTGAAGTGTCTTGCCATCCACCCTGACCCACTGTCACCTCCTGACTAGACTACAGCAGATTCTTACCTGACCTCCCTGTCCACCCTCTTGCCTGTCTCAAAGCCACTGCCACTTCACTCATATCAGTGTTTTAGAAATATAGACCTACCATAGTTCCAAAAAAAAGGGCCAGCACCAAGCACAGTGCTTGGCACATAGCAAGTGCTTGATGAGTATTAGTTGAGTGAATAAAGGAGTGATTGAACCAACTTGACATTTTTTTCTGCTTTCATGGAGCTTAAATGCTGGAAGTCTATCTTTTCTCATAATTATACACACACACACACACACACACACACACAAATGAAGAGATAAGTATAGTTGACCCTTGAACAACATGAGTTTGAACTGAGTGGGTCTACTTATGTATGGATTTTCTTCCATTTCTGCCACCCTTGAGACAGCAAGACCCACTTCTGCTCTTTTTCCTTCTCTTCCTCCTCAGTCTATTCAGTGTGAAGATAAGGATGAAGATGTTTATAATGATCCACTTCCATTTAATGAATAGTAAATATATTCCTTATTAGTTTCTTAACATTTTCTTTTCTCTGGCTGTCTTTATTATCAGAATACAGTATATAATACATATAACACACAAAATATGTGTAAATAAATCGTTTACATATTGAAGTCTTCTGGTTAACAGTAGGCTATTACTAGTTAAGTTTTTGGAGAGTCAAAAGTTATATACTGATTTTTGACTGCATGGGGGGAGTCAGTGCCCCTACCCCCACATTGTTCAAGTGTCAACTGAATATCCATTAGGATTCTAGTGAACACTTCTAGGATTCCCAGAAAACATTTGCGATTACCTTCTAAACAAATGAGATAAAGATACAGTACTGAACTTCTCTCTCCTGTGCTCACTATATCACTGTTCTTTATTTTACTAGAATTTGCTAAATTTGAAGCTTTATCTTCTAATTACTTAAAATAATAGTTTAGAGTGATGATTAATCGTTTAGAGTGATGATTCTGGGTAGGGAAGAAAAGAACAGGACTAACCTGCCTATATTCCCACCCCTAACCATTTCTTTGTACACCTAAGATTATGTCATCTGCAAACAGATCATTTTACTTCTTCTTTTCTGATTTGAATGTCTCTTATTTCTTTTTCTTGCCTAATTGCTCTGGCTAGGACTTCTAGAACTAAGTCAAATAGAAGTAGTGAAAATGGATAATTGTGCCTTTTCTTGATCTTAAAGAAAAATACTTCAGTTTTTCACCTTCAGCATGATGTTAGCTGTGGGCTTTTCATAATTGGTCTTTATTATGTTGAGGTAATTTCCTTCTATTCCTTGTTGAATTTTTACCAAGAAAGTGTGTTAAATTTTGTCAAATGCTTTTCTCCTCTGTATTTATTGTGATGATTGTGAGGTTTTTAATCCTTTAGTCTGTTAACATTGTGCATTAAATTTACTGATTTGTGTATTTTGAAACATTCTTAACATCTCAGGGATAAGTCCCTCTTGCTAATGATATATGATCTCTTTAATGTGCTGTTGAATTCAGTTTGCTAGTATTTTGCAGGGGATTTTTGCATAGGTTCTCCAAAGAAATTAGTCTGTAGTTTTCTTTTCTCGTAGTGCTTTTGTCGAGTTTGGTATCAGGGTAATGCTGGCTTCATAAAATCATTTAGCAAGTATTCTCGCTTCTTAAATTTTTTTTGAGGAGTTTGATAAAGTTAGATGTATTTCTTTACTCATTATTAGTCTGTTCAGATTTTTCTGTTTCTTCATGAGTCAGTCTTGGTAGACGAACTAGGAATTTATTAATCTCTTTTAGACTATCCAATTTGTTGGTAATTAATTGTTGTAGTAGTCTCTCAGAATCCTTTTTATTTCTGTGATTAGTTGTAATGCCTCCTCTTTCATTTCTAATTTATTTGAGTTTTTCTTTTTTTTTCTTAGTCTAGCTAAAGTTTTGTTAATTTTATCTTTTCAAAAATAAAAGAAATCTCAGTATTGCTGATTTTATTCTACTGTTTTTCTATTCTCTAACTTATTTTTGTTCTAATCTTAATTATTTTCTTCTATCTACCAACTTGGGGCCCAGTTTGTTTTCCTTTTCCAGTTCCTTAAGGCATAAAATGAGGTTGGTTATTTTTAATCTTTCTTTTTTAAGGTAAGTATTTATTTATAAGCTTCCCTATAGTACAGATTTTTCTACCTCACATAAGTTTTGGCATTGTATTTTTGTCTTCATTTGTGTTGAAATATTTCCAATTTTCATTTTGATTTTTTTTTTTTGAGACAGAGTGTCACTCCATCGTACAGGCTGGAGTGCAGTGGCATGATAATAGCTCATTGTAAACTTGAACTCCTGTACACAAGCGATCCTCCCACTTCAGCCTCCTGAGTAGCTAGGACTACTAGTGCATACCACCACATGGCTAACTTTTTACATTTTTGGTAGAGATGGAGTCCTACTATGTAGCCCAGGCTAGTCTTAAACTCTTGACCTCAAGTGATCCTCCCACAATGGCTTCCCAAAGTGCTGGGATTGCAGAGGTGAGTCATCACACTTGGTCATTGATTTCTTCTTTGACTCATTGGTTGTTCAAGAACATGTTTGTGTAATTTCAAAATCTCTATGAATTTTTTTGTTTTCCTTCTGCTATTTATTTCTAGTTTTATTTCATTGTGGATGAAAAAGACATTTGGTATGATATTAATTTTCTTAAATTTGTTAAGACTTATTTTGTGACTTATCCTGGAATGTTCCATGTGTGCTTGAGAAGAATGTATACTCTGATGCTATTGGGTGAAATATTTTTATATGTCTCTTGGGCCCATTGGTCCATAGTGTTGTTCAAGTCCATTGTTCCCTTATTGTTTTTCAGTCTAGAGGTTCTATTTATTAAGGAAAGTGGGGGTATTGAAGTCTCCTGGTATTATCACATTGCTCTTTAGTTCTCCTTTTGGTCCTGTTAATGATTGCTTTATATATTTAGGTGTTCTGATGTTGGGTATATGTATTATTATAATTATAATAGCGTTTTTGGTCTCTTGTGCCAGTTTTTGGTTAAAAACTATTTTGCTTGATGTAAGTATAGCTACTTTTGCTCTTTTTGGATACAGTTTATATGAAACATTTTTTTCCATTCCTTCACTTTCAGCCTTTGCCCTTAAATCTAAAGTGTGCCTTTTATAGACAAGCATATAGTTAGTTATTTTTAAAAAATCCATTCAGCAATTGTATATCTTTTGATTGGGGACTTTAATCCATTTACATTTAAGCAATTATTGATAGGGGAGAGAAATTTGGCTATTTTAAGTTTTTTATCTATCTTTTCCTCTTTTGTTGTCTTCTTTTGTGGGTTTTTTTGGTATTGATATAATTTATTTCTATTCTTTTCCCCTTTTCCATGCAATTTTTCCTTTTGTTTATCTTCTACAGCTATTTTCTTTGTGCTTACCATGAGGCTTATATAAAACATCTTATAGTTATAATAATTTATTTTAGCTGATAACAACACTTCAATTCATAAAAAATTTTTACTTTTAGTCCTCCCCCACACTTTGTTACTACTAACATCACAATTCACATACATTTATAATATGTATTCAATAACACATTTTAATAGTTATAGTGTTTTCATACTTTTGTCTTTTAACTTTTACATTAAAATTAAAAGCTATTTACACACCACTGTTTTAGTACTACATATTCTGCATTTGCCTCTATTCATATACCTTTTTCAATTAGTATTTCAATTAGTATACTTTGGTTGACAGTTTTTTCTTTTAACACTTTGAATATATCATTCCATGCCTGTAAGTTTTCTGCTGAGAAATATATTTATACTCTTATGAGGATTTCTTTGTACATGACAAGTGACATTCTCTTACCACTTTCTTTTTTTTTTTTTCTCAAAAAGACAGATTTATTTCTGAGTCAGAGATTAACTTTCTGTATGTTAGCAACTCATGAGGTTTTTTTAAACAGCTGGTATTGTTGATTACATTTTCAATTAAGACAAGTTTCACATCAATTCCTAAAATAAGGGCTGAATGGACAAAGTTGAAAAAGTCTGAAACTAATTTGACATTCAATAAATTTATGTCTCTTACCACTTTCAAAGTTATCTTTTATGTTTGACTTTTGACAAATTGATTATAATGTGTCTTGATGTGGATTTAAGATAATGTAATTTGGGGTCTTTTGAGATTCCTAGATCTAGATATTCATTTTCTTTCCCAGATTTGAAAAGTCTCTGGCTTTATTTATTTGAAGAAGATTTCTAACCCTTTCTCTCTCTTCTGCTTCTAAAACTTTCATAATGTATATATTGGTCTGTTTAATGGCATCCCATATATCCCTTAAACTTATTCATGCTTTTTTCTTTTTCTCCACTGATTGGATAATTTCAAATGCTCTGTCTTTGAGTTTGCTGATTCTTCTGGTTGATTTAGTCTGCTGTTGGACCATTCTATTCAAATTTTTAGCTCAGTTATATTTTTGAGTTCCAAGATTTCTATTTGATTCTTTAAAAACTTTTCCAACTCTTTGCTGAAATTTTCATTTTGTTTTTGTTCTTTTGAGCTCATTGAGGATCTTTATAATTGTTATTTTAAATTATCTGACAGTTAATTACTGTATCTCTGTTTCATGAGGGTCTGCTTTTAGAGCTTTATCTTATTTCTTTGTTTGGGCCATGTTTCTCAGTTTCTTCACCTTTTTTACTCTTTGTGTTGGTAGCTGTGCAGTAGAAAAATAAATAAACATCTTCCATAGTCTTCACAGACTCATATAGAAGAAGACCCTCAGCAACCAGCCTGGCCAGAGATTCTGAGAACCTCTCAAAATTTCTTGTTAGTTCCAGTTGCCATATTTATTCTCCGCAGTTCTTAGGCATGTAGAGTATGATGGGTTCTGTCAGTACTGTAGACAGGTGAGACAGAAGCCTCTTTCTTGGACAGACCCCAAGACTAGTTAGAATGTTGGATGCATGATTCAACTGTTTCCCTTCTGAGTGAGAAGCTGGGAACTGGATTTTATTTACCTTCTTGCTTTGTGCTGAGCCTATTGGAAAAGCTCTGACAAGTATTTTCATGCTAGTCCAAGCCATCATCTTTGTTCTCAAACTATGCTCTCCTAATCCCATCACTCTACTCCCCTGTCTTCTCAGCACTGAAACCCGCAGTGGTAAATAATTGGGCAAAAAGGGATGGGAAAGAAAGTGGAAGTATAATGTAGTAGATATACACAAGAAATTTCACTCTAAAATGGAAAAAAAAATAATTTAATAATACGACCAAGCTAGAGGATTGTGTCTTTTTTCCCCCCACTGCAGGAACAAGAAATATTAGACACTTTTTCAAGTCTATTTTTTTAAATTGCAAGTCTTAACCAAAGTGTTCACTACTGATTTTTAATTCAATATTTGGAACTTAGGAGGTTTGGGAAACTCCTTCTATATAACTTTCTCTTTTCCATTAAGCTCTCATAGTCTTTTTAAATCCCATCATCTTAGATCTTGATAATGAATGACTTTATTCAGTTAATGTCAGCACTGCCAAAACTGACCATCAGGTTTGCAACTTTAGTCATAGTAAGCCTTAGTCATGTAAAATTTATCTTAATTTTTAAAATGTGTAGACTTTTTTAGCAAAGCTGCAGTTCAAAAGTGTAGTCAACTACTAAAATAATCACCACACTGTGTGAGTAAATCTTGACACTGAGTAAATCTTAGTCTGTTATAAACAGCAGATCTTTCTAATTTTCTCAACAATTCTCAAATTAAAGAAAAAAAAAAAACAAAAAAAACTAGACCAGTACAGTGGTCAGAAACTTCCTGCTGTTATCTGATGCATTCATGACAGAGATATAAGTAAACAAAGTTAACCAATACCTTAATTTAGCTTGTTTCACTTTCTATATCTTCACTGTATGGTTATTATACTTCTGGCTCTTATTAAGTTTGGTGTATTTTTGGTACATGTGCATAGGTTATGCTAAATTATATAGTGTATTTTTATAATCAATATTGTCAGTGGCTAAGTGGAGTTTAAAAACAGGATCATATTCAGTATGAAACTGAATAAGGATACAAATCTAATGAGAAGTAGTTGAGTGAGGACAGTGATATATAATGCAAAGCAGTAGCCATGAAGATAAACATAGATCCTTATCTTTAAAGGCTTCAAAGAAATAAGACAAATACAAAAGAAATAAGGTTTTAAATTTAAATAGTAACAACTAGTATTTGTTGAATCATTGCAAAATATAGGATACTATAATAAAAAGAGATGTACTATCCTGTTACAATCATAAATATATTTGCATAATAATGCCTATATGCAACCCTTGGTAAATTCACTTAAAATGTGCATGGATCTTTTAGCTTTAGGTATTAAACTGCACAAATGTCATGATATTTTCTTCCACATAGGTGTAGAAGATAGTCCATTAGGAATGTAATATGTGGAATATAGACACTACATTTATGAGGGCTGACACAGCACGTTTTAGAAATTATCAGCTTTCATCAGCTAATTTGTAGAAAAACAAACAAAAAATAAAACCATGATTAAGATGTCAAAGATTTAAAAACTTTTCCATAAAGTTCAACATTTTAATGAAATTTTCCTAAAAAGGTCAAGTAGATATTGACTTTGCTTTGACTACTCATCATGACATTGAAAATAGACAGAAAGAAACACAGTGGGTGGAATTTTGTGTGAGCTTTAGAATCAGGCACAAGGAGTTCCCTTCCTGCCCTTCATCTCAGGCAATCTGAGCACACTGCTGGCATCTTTCTAAACTTGTTTTTGCTAATACAAAGATTCGAACTCTAACTCCATTTACTGTAGAGCTTTTTAAAAATAATTAATTATTTTTAACTTCAGGGAGTACATGTGCAGATTTTTTATGTGGATAAACTGTGTGATTGTGAGGTTTGGACTTCTACTGAACCCATTACCCCAATAGTTTTTTTTTTAATTTTAAAGATGTGGGGTACAATTAAGGTTTAGTTACACAAATGTTCATTATGTAGGTACCCTTGTTGATGAAGTGTGCCCCTCACCTCCCCTAGCAGTTTCCCACTACTGCCAATCCCTTTCTTAAGTATTATGATAATTGTTCAAGGTCCACTTTATGAGTGAGAACATGTGGTACTCATTTCTTTGTTTCTGTGATGGATCACTCAGCATTATAGACTCTGAGTCCATCCAGGTTGCTGTGAAGTTTATAATTTTGTCCTCCTTTATGGCTGCATAATATTCCATTGTGTATATATACCATGTTTTGGGGTTTAAAAAAATTTTTAATTTTAAAGATGTGGAGTACAATTCAGGGTTTGGTGTACAAATATTCATTATGCAGGTACCCTTGTTGATGAGATGTGCCTCCCCCACCCCTGGCAATTTCCCACTACTGCCAATCCTTTTCATATAGTATTACGATAATTGTTCAAGGTCCACTATGAGTGAGAACATGTGATACTCAGTTCTTTGTTTCTGTGATAGATCACTCAGTATTATATACTCTAAGTCCCTCCAACTTTCTGTGAAGGCCATAATTTTGCCCTTTATGGCTCCATAATATTCCGTCATGTATATGTACCATTTTAAAAAATCTAGTCCTCTTTTGATGGTCAGCACAGTTGGTTCCATGTTTTTGCTATTATGAACAATGCTGCAATAAACATGCACATGAAGGTATCTTTTTCAGAAATTGATTTGAGTTCCTCTGGGTATATTCACAGTAGGTGGATTGTAAGGTCATATGGAAGGTTGATTTTTAGATCTTTTAGGAATCACCAAATTGTTTTCCATAGAGTTTGTATTAGTTTACACTCCCACCAGCTGTGTGGAAGTGTTCCCTTTTCCCTGCATCCTCTCCAGCATCTGTTATTTTTGAATTATTGATGATGGCCATCATAACTAAAGTTAAGTGGTATCTCAGTGTGGTTTTAATTTGCATTTCTTTGATGACTAGTGAGACTCAGCATTTTTTCATGTATCTGTTGTCTACTCATATGTCTTCTTTTGAGAAGTATCTATTCATATCATTTGCCCACTTAGGGAGCTGTTTGTTTTTTCCTTTTTGGCACGTTTGAGATCCTTGTAGCTCCTATATGTTAAGCCTTTGTCAGATATACAGTTGGCAAATATTTTTTTTTTCCAGTCTGTGGGCTGTCTCCCTGTTCTCTTATGGGAACTTGGAGTTTTCATCAGGAATTGGTTGCCAGTTCCAATTTTCATAAGGGTGTCTCTTGCACTTTTAAAGGCTCTTGTAGTTTGAGGTTTTACATTTAGATCTTAAATCCATTTAGAGTTTATTTTTGTGTATGGTGATTGGTAGGGGCCTAGTTTTAATCTTCTGCATGTGGTCAGCCAGTTCTCCCAGCACCATTTACTGAATAGGTTCTCTTCTGTCCAGTGGTTGATGGTGGAGATTTTGTTGAAGATGAGTTGGTTGAGAAATTGAGGTTTTGCTTCCAGAATCTCTATCCTGTTCCATTGGTCCATGCGCCTGATCTTGTACCAATACCAGGCTGTTTTGATTATTATAGCTTTATAATAAAGTTTAAAGACTGAGCGTGTAATACCTTCCGCTTTTTTTTTCCTGAGGATTGTTTGGCTGTTCGTGGTCATTTATGTTTCCATATGAGTTCCTGTTTTGTCGTTTTCAGGTCTGAGAAGAATGCTGCTGGTAATTTAATGGGCAGTGCATTAAATCTGTAGATTGCCTTGGATAGGATGGACATCTTAACAATGTTGATTCTTCCAATCCATGTGCATGGAATATTTTTCCATTTGTTTGTGTCATCTTTGATTTCTTTGAGCAGAGTTTTATAGTTTTTGTTGTAAAGTTCTTTCACTTCTCTGGTTAGGAAGATGGCAAGGTAAATCTTTTTTTATAGCTATTGTGAATGAGATTGTGCTTTTTATTTGGGTTTCTGTTTATTGTTGGTGTATAGGGATGAGACTGTCTTTTGCACATTTTGTACCCTGAGACTTTGCCAATGTCCTTTATTAGTGCAAGGCGATTTTTGACAGATTCCCTTGGGTCTTTGAGGTATAGAATCATGTCGTCTGCAAAGAGGGATAAGTTAACTTACTCTTTTCCTACTTGGATACCCATGATTTCTTTCTCTTGCCTGAATTGCTCAAGCTAGGACTTCCAATTCTATGTTGAACAGGAGGGGTGAGAGCGGGCATCCTTGTCTTGTTCTGGTTTTCAGGGGAAATGGTTCCAATTTCTTTCTGTTTAACAGTATGTTGGCTGAAAGTTTTTCATAGATGGCTGTTACTATTTTAAGGTATATTCCATTTATGCCTAGATGTTTGAGGGTTTTTATCAAGAAGTGCTGCTGCATTTTATTGAAAGCCAATTTCATGACTAATGATATAATCATGTGACTTTTTTAAACATCTGTTGATATTTAATTATGTTTATGGTCATGCAAATGTTGAACCAGCCCTGCATCCCAGGGATGAAGCCTACTTGGACATTGTGGATGACTTTTAGATATGTTGTTGGATCCAGTTTCCTAGAATCTTTTTGAGAATTTTAGCATCTATTTCCATCAAGGATATTAGCCTGTAGTTCTCTTTTCTTTGTTGGATCTTTACCTCGTTTCAATATCAATGTCAAGTTAGCTTCTTAAAATTATAAAGGGAGAGTTCCATCTTTCTCAATTGCCTGGATTACTTTCAGTAGAACTGGTATCAGCTCCTCCTTGTATGTTTTATTTAATTCTGATGGAAAGCCATCTGGACCAGGGTTTTTTGGTAGGTAGCTTTCTTATGACATAGTTGATTTCCTGGATTGTTATTGGTCTATTTAGTGTCTCGATTTCTTCTTGTTTCCACCTGAGGAGGTTGTGTGATGTAAGAAAGTCCTCCATTTCATTTAGGTTTTCAAGTTTGTTTCTGTACAAGTGTACATAGTAATCTCCGATAATCTTTTGTATTTTGGGGGGGGTCAGCTGTGATATGATCTTTTGTACTTCTGATTATGTTTATCTGGGCTTTTTCTCTCTTTTTCTTGGTCAGTCTAGCTGGGGGTCTACCAATCTTGCTTATTCTTTTAAAGAACCAGCTTTTTGTATTATATTTTAGTCTTCTATGTCCTGAATTTGGGCTTTTATTTTTGTTAGCTGGATTCTTCTGCTGAAGTTAGCTTTTTGGTGGTCTTGCTTTTCCAGCTTCCTTAGGTGATTTGTTAGGCTGTTAACTTGTGATCTTTCCATTTTCTTCATGTGTGTTCATAGAGATAGGCATTCCCCTCTTAGGACTGCTTTCATGACATCCCAGAAATTTTGGTAAGATATTTCTTCATTTTCATTTGTTTCCAGGAATCTTTTAATTTCTGTTTTGATTTCCCTGTTGACCCAGGAATTGTTTAGCATCATGGTGCTTAGTGTCCATGTCTTTTTGGGTTTGGGGGGATCTTTGTTGGTGTTGATATTTGTTTTTATTCCAATGTAGTCTGAGAAAGTGCATGGCAGTATTTCAGTCTTATGGAATTTGTTTATGCTTGATTTATGGACAAGGATGAATCAATCTTAGAGTACATTACATGTGGTGATGAGTAGAATGCATATTTTGTGGTTGTTGGATGGAGTGTTCTATAGGTACCAATAAATCCATTTGGTCAAGTGTCATTTTGCGATTCTGTATCTCCTTGTTGATTTTTTGTCTTGATGATCTGTCTAGGGTTGTTGGTAGGGTATTTAAAACCCCAGCAATGATAGTGTTAGAGTCAATATCTTTTTTTAGCTTACCTAGAAGCTGCTTTATGAAAGTTGGTGCTCCTTTTTTGGGCACATATATGTTTAGGATGAATATTTCTTGTTGACGGATTAAATTTTTAAAAATTATGTAGTGGTCTTCCATATTTTTTAAAATTTTTGATAACTTAAAGAGTATTTTGTCTGATATTAAGATTGCAACTCCTGCTTTTTTGTGTGTTCTGTTCCCTGAAATTTTTCCCCCCATCCTCTTACTTTGAGTCTGGGAGTGTCGTTTCTGGTGAAATGAGTTCTTGGAGACAACATATTGCTTCATCATGATATTTTATCCAATTTGCCACTCTATGTCTTTTCAGTGGTGCATTTAGTCCATCATGTTCAGGCTAATTCTTGAGATCTGAGAGTTTATCCCTGGTATGAGGTTCTTACAGAGTTTGCTGTTTGTTTATTTGTTTGTTTTTTTGTCTTTTTGATTTTTGAGTTGATTTATATGTGTTTTCAATCTTTTCCCTATAATCTTGTGAAGGGTGTTGTTCTTTTTTTCCTTTCTTCTGTGTTTAATACTTTCTTAAGTGTTTCTTGTAGAGCTGGTCTGGAGGCAATGTAAACTCTTAGGGAGTGAATGTCTGGGAAGAATTTTAATTCTCCATCATTGAAACTTAACTTAGCTGGGTAGGTTATTCTTGGTTGAAAATTTTTATTTTTGAGAACTTTGAAGATTGGACTCCAATCTCTCCAAGACTGAAGTATTTCTCTAGATAAGTCTGCTGCTATTTTAATTGGTCTTCCCTGGTAGGTAGTCTGACCTTTCTATCTTGCTGCCTTTAGAATTTTTTTCTTTCATACCTACTTTTTAGGCAAATTACTATGTGTCTAGAAGTTGGTCTTCTCATTTGTTGTCTTGGAGGGGTTCTCTGAATCTCTTTTGTTTGAATGGTCACGTCACTGATAAGATGAGGGACGTTTTCTTGGATAGTTTCATGAATGGTTTTTTCCAGGGTGGTATCTGTCTCTTTATCTGCCTCAGGGATTCCCATGAATCTTAGGTCTGGCCTCTTGAAATAATCACTCATCTCTTAGAGGCTTTGTTCTGTCTTTTAAAGGTTATTTTCTATGCTTATAACAGTTTGAGATAGTTCCATATTTTGGTCCTCAAGCTCTGAGATTCTCTCTTCTGCTTGGTTAATTCTGCTTCCATGCTTATCAGTTTGTTATTTATTTCATTCACTGTTTTCCTCATTGCTGTCATCTCAGTTATCAACTTCTTCATTCATTCTTCTTGTCTCTCCTCATTTCTATTTATTCTCTTTATTAATATCTTGATATTTCGTAGTTTGAGACCAGTCATTCTGGGGCTCTTCATTGTTTGAGTTCCAAAGTCTTTATTCTCAGTTGTCCTCCCAGGAGTCTGCATGGGATCCATATTCCTCCTTTGGTTTTTCTTCATTTGTGTAGGTTTTCCTTCCTCCTCCTCCCCCTTTTGTTAGCTTCTTCTTTAATTCTGTTGTTTAGTGATGGGGAACAGCTTTTACTTCTGTTTTCTCAGTCTCCTTCCTCATGTAGATCCTCTGGCATTGTACAATTCTGAAGCTGGACTGGGAGTGGGGGGATGTGCTTTTTGCAGTTTGAGATTTAATTAAGGGGGAAGCTGTGATTCAGAAGCATCTGCAGATCTCAGTAGCCCCTGGCATGTGTGTTGGTCCCCTGGAACCCACATCCCACTGCCTTACAATGTGTCCATGCAATGGGAGTGGAGGTGTACGTTTGCCCCCTGAAAGCAAAATGAGATAAGAAAAAGGAAAATAATGGAAAAATGAAGGAAGAAGATGAAAGGAAGGTGGAGAGAGAGAGAAGGAGGGGAGAGAAAACAGACATGTGTACCAACTAACGAATAAACAGAGAAACAAAGATAGAAAAAAAATTACAGACAATCATGCAAACAAACAAACAAAAACCCTGTTGATGTACTCACCCTCAAAAATAACCATACACAAACAGAAAAATCTAAAAAAAAATTAAAATAACAGAATCAAGCAAGTATGAAATTGTAAAGAGAAACAAAGAAAGAGAAGAAAAAAACTAAATATGAAAACAAACAAACAAAAAACCCCCAAAATTCGCTCTGTGACTGTTTCTGTAACTCCAGGTCCCTTTCAGTTCCCACCACCACATTAGTGAGTGACTCTGGTCTCCAACCTGTCCTCTGTGCTCTCAGTGCAGGCTGGTAGAGTTGCTCTCAGTGTGGTTCAGATGCCCATACACTACTGTGGAAGGAGAATGAATCAGATCTAGACTCATCTAACTCATCTGCTGCTGCAAAGATATTTTTCTTATGATTTTCTTAACATTTTCTTTTCCCTAGCTTACTTTTTTTGTAAGAATACAGTGTATAACACATATAATATGCAAGACATGTTAATTGACTGCTTATGCTATCAGTACAGTTTCTAGTTAACAATAGGATATCGGTAGTTAAGGTTTTGGGAAGTAAAAGCTACATGTAAATTTTCTTTTTTTTCTTTTCTTTTTTTTTTTTTGAGTTGGAGTTTCACTCCATCGCCCAGACTAGAGTGCAGTGGCTGCTCCCAGCCACCGCAGCCTCGACCCACTGGGCTCTGGCGATCCTTCCACCTCAGCCTTCCGAGTAGCTGGAATTTTACAGGCGCGCGCTACCACACCCGGCTGATTTTTGATTTATTGTAGAGATGAGGTCTCGCTGCCCAGGCAGGTCTCGAACTCGCGGGCTCAGGCAATCCACTCACCTCAGCCTCCCAAAGGCGTGGGATTATAGGCTGAGCCACCGAGGCTGGCTTACGTGTAAATTTTCAACTGTGCAGGAGGTCAGGAGTACCAAACCATGCATTGCTCAAGAGTTAACTACACATGTACGAGAGGGAACCCCTCAAAACTCTGGAATTATCTTTTGGAGGATGGTACACTTGTAGGACAAGCCTCCTCCACTAGATAAGTGTTCTGTGACCCCATCTGCATCAGTATACCAGCTAGTGTTGCTGTGAGAGGCTGTGTTTGGCTTCAGTGAGTTTGTGTGTGTGTGTGTGTGTGTGTGTGTGATTCTTTCAGTGTATTTTCCCATTTCATGATGAGTAATTTATGAGTGCACCTGCCCATATAGCACTGAATGTTCAGCAGTTTTTGACCAAAACTGGCATGACACCTGTGACTCACCCTCCCTATTCACCTGATCTTTGCCCCAAGTGACTTTTTGTTTGTTTGTTTCCCCAGATGAAAAAATTCTCAAAGGGAAATGTTTTGCTGCTGTAGAAGAAGAGAAACCAAAAATGGCAGAAGCACTCAAAGCACAGAAGTGCATCAAAATTGACAAGTTCAAAAACTGTTTTGAGCTATGAAAAAAGTATCTCAGTAGGTGTATTGCATCTAATGGAGAGTACTTGGAAGGTAACTGAAGTTTAAATACGTGATAGTAAATACACAATTTTATAAATAAATCCCATTTTGGGAGTTTCCCTCATATAGATATGCACTATATATTGAGCTATATTTATATGTAGTTATAGTTATATGTATATTTATATGTAGTTCCCAACTTACAATGGTTTGACTTACAATTTTTTGCTTTTACAATGGAACAAAAGTGTTATGTATTCAGTAGAAATTGTATTTTGTATTTTGATTGTTTCCTAGGGATAAGCAGTATGATACTCTCTTGTGGTGTTGAGTGGTAGGAGCGAGCTGCGGTTCCAAGTCAGCCACACGGTCGCAATGATAAACAACCAACACTGCGCTCTACTGTGTACTGTGTACTGTGTTCAGTGAAGTATGTGAGATTTTTCAAACTTTATTGTAACATATACTTTGTGTTAGATGCTGTTGCCCAGCTGATAGTGTTCTGAGCATGTGTAGGGTAGACTAAGCTCAGTTGCCTCAGACGTTCAGTGGCTTAGGTGCATTGAATGTACTTTTGACTTATAATATTTTTGAGTTCTGATGAGTTTATCAGGACATAACTCCATCGTAAGTCAAGGAGCATCTATACATATATATGTGAAGATAACAAATACTCTAGAGATAAGACATCATTACCTCCAAACAGAATAAATTACTATAGCAAAGAAGGATTTTCTTTCTTTCTTTTTTTTTTGAGTTGGAGTCTCACTCTGTCGCCCAGACTGGAGTGCAGTGGCCGCTCCCGGCCACCGCAGCCTCGACCTGTTGGGCTCTGGCGATCCTTCCGCCTCAGCCTTCCAAGTAGCCGGAATTACAGGCATGTGCTACCACGCCCGGCTGATTTTTTTTTATTTATTGTAGAGATGAGGTCTCGCTGCCCAGACGGACCTCGAACCCGCGGGCTCAGGCAATCCACTCACCTCAGCCTCCCAAAGGCGCGGGATTACAGGCTGAGCCACCGAGCCCAGCTAGGATTTTCTTTAAAGTCTTCAGAATTTAGCAGTGAGTCATAGCTTGTAAAGGAGATGGTGATGATGGTACTAGTTATACAGAAAACTTTGTCAAATCTCCTCTAGAAAGAGAGATGACAATTATTCCCATCTCTACATGGTGACATCAGGCTGCCCAGTTATATATGACTTAGAGCTACTGGTAGTGATAATTGCAATAACAACAGAATAAACATTTGTTGAGTGTATACTATGCACCAGGTGCTGTAAAAGTCTCATACGATTTTGCACTTTTAATGTTCACAGTAACCTTATGAATTAGGTAATACTAAGTATAAAGTTTGGAGATGCTACCAATGTCAAAAATATGCAGAACTCTGCTATGTACTGGATGAGTGGGAGCTGCTGCGCTCAAGTCATAGATTAAGATGTTTAAAGGCAGCCTGAAGCCCTGGCCATCACTATGTTTACCGACTGTGAAGACTTTACCTGACAGCATTTCCAGGTTGACAGCATCCACAAGCTTGCATAGCAGTTCTTGAAGCTCCTCTTCCTCCGGCGCAGTCTCTCTGTCCTTGAAGTCACCTGTCTCTTTCCTTTCTGCCTGTGCCGGTGCCAGAGGAGGGAGGCTCATGTCAACAGGAGCTCCCTGGGGATTGACCTGCTGTAGTCTTTCCTGAAGACCGTGACTGTGAAGAGAGCTTAGAATTTCCTCCAGTGCTTTTTGTGCTTGGCTCTGGTCCCCAGTGCTGTGCAGAATGGTCCCTGGTGATTCTGAATTTGGTAGCACGTGCTCTGTGTTTGCCTGATGTCTGTGAATTCTGTCAACTTCAGCTGGATGAGGAAGAGACTCCCATTCTGAACTATCCTCAATGGTCTTCATGATCTGTGAAGAATCTGCTTCCTCCCAAAACCTCCCAACTGAAGAATGATCAGCCTTGGATACCACATTTTGACAAGATGATAAAGGAGGAAGAGGCTGCAACATTGCCTGGATAAAGAAAATCTCACTTATGAGGAAATGAACATATTTCTTACTTTTTAAATAAATGTATTAAATTTCAACATTCCAATACAACATTCGAATGCAAGACTATTCTTTCTCCTCTCTAAGTATGTTATTATTAATTTTATTTTATGCTATTAATTCTATGCCAACATGAAACTCTCTACAAGAACCAGAACAGCTCAGGAATTAAAATATCACAGGGAATAATCACAAAAAATTGGGAAAATACTATGTTCTCCAAAGACCAGGTTCTAAAAATATCATAAGGAATTTCTGAAAACATAAGCATACGCTGAGCTGATACGAATTATTAAAATAAGACATGTCTGTGACGACTAGTCTGGCAGGTATGCTGTGAGGACTGCACTATGAGCAGGGACGTGCTCCACATAACACACAGTTATCAAGGTGTGGCCATAGAGTCTAAGAGATCCTTACAGGGGTCTGTGAAGTCCAAATTATTTTCATAATGGTACTTAGAGGTTATCTGACCTTTCATCATACTGACATTTGCCCTGATGGTATGAAACCAACAGTAGGCAAGGTGGCTGGTGCGTTAGCACGGATCAAGGCAGCATCACTACACAGTGTAGGTCACCATGTACTCTTCACCACTACACACTAGCAGTTCAAAGAAAGCCTATTCCATTTAGGAATGCCTTTGATGGAGTCGCAAAATTTCTTAATTTTTGAATGACAGCTCATGTCTTTTTAATATTGTGTATAATGAAATGGGAAGTGTGCTTAAACACTTCCGATCATATTGAATACAGAAATCTCTCAAGTCAACAAGACTGACAGGCAATGGCTGTTCAGACCTGGGTATCAGCAAATGTTTTCTCAAAAATGAACAAAGTGAGAATGTCGTTACAAGGAAAACAATAAACAGTATTTGTTGTCAGTTATAACAAGCTTTCCAGAAAACCTTAACATTTTGGAAAACTTGTATCTAGCAACAGGAGCTTGACAGCTTTCCAATCCTTGAACAATTTTCTGATAGATTTGTGGTAACACGAATAAGTTTGAATTTTTGTGATCTTGTGTCATGATGTGAGTGAGCATGAGGACATTTGGCATAGCCAGGGAAGCCATATTTTCCAAATGATCAATGTATGTTACACAATCAACATAGGGAGAAGATCCATTAAAGAGCATTCTAGAACACTGGACTTTAATGAAACAGAGTGTGAAATAAGTATGGTTTTTGATTTCATAGTGCAATGATGCTTTAAGAAATGATCATAGTTCATGTTTTGGTGTAGAATCAAAGAAAAGTAACCCCAATTATCAGAAGGCTATTAAAAGACATTTCTTTTTCTTTTTTTTTTTTTTTTTTTTTTTTTT
>NW_007246353.1:0-139480 GCF_000164805.1 Carlito syrichta | reverse complement strand
TGTAGAGATGAGGTCTCACTGCCCAGGCGGGTCTCGAACCCGCGGGCTCAGGCAATCCACTCACCTCAGCCTCCCAAAGGCGCGGGATTACAGGCTGAGCCACTGAGCCCGGCTGACATTTCTTTTTCAACTGCAGATTCTGTAAGGCCTGATTCCTTTATATGTTTCAAGCCAAACATCCTACAGCAGAGTGACTGTCGCAGCAGTTATGAGTATTCAGTCATCTTTTATAAGGCCAGATATTAAAGAGATTTGGAAAGAAGTAAAATGTCACTTCTAAGTTTTTAAAAAACATATAGTTATTGTTTAAAAAGATATATTAATAAATATATATAGCCAGCTTATTATTTTTTTTGTTTTTGTTAGTTCACAAATACATTTTAAACAACTCAGTTTTAATTTTTATATGGTAAAAGCAATAGTTATAATCCACAGAAACAAAAGCTGCTTGGCATTCTTAGAAACTTTAAAGAACATATAAGAGATCCTGACCAGAAGGCTTAAGAGCCAAATGCTGGGAAGAACTGCTTTGCCTGGCCTGTTGTTTCTAGCTGGAATGGATCTTGCTGTCTTCCAAAGGTACCACCTCCATGGGAGTGTGTGTGGAAGTTCAGGGGGTCAGGGCACAGGAGGCAGAGGGCAAGGGGAGAGGCTGGTCACAGCAGGTGGCAAGTGTAGGCTGCAGCCCTCCTTTGACTGGAGGCTGAGAGGTGAGGCTTGTGCGGTCTCCCTTGGCTAGAGGCCTCAAAGTGAGACTTGTGTGGTCTCCTTGGCTGAAGTATGTGAGGTGAGACATGTGTGGCCCCCCTTGGCTGGAGGCCGTGAGGTGAGATTCCCGTTGTCCTAATGGCTTCCCATGGTTTGTACCTGCAGGTCCTGGCCCATCTGGCGCATCTTGGTCCACAGACCATCCTGGTTGACTGTGAGTTCGTGAATCTTTGTTTCAAGTTGGCAGCTTCTTTCCCCCTGGAAGGTGCACATTGCTTGCAACCTGTCTTTGTATCTGTTTAACTGCTTTTTAAGGAGTCTGCAAAGAGAACAGATTCACGTGGTTTGGAAGGGCACACTAACTACAGCTACGACAAGTTAGGGAGGATCCTAGAGAAGCCTGTGCCTCGGCTATTATCTGACACTGATCAGTCCTGTTTGGCACTGTTGTGCGTTGTGGACACAATTCCTCTGAGCATTTGTTGGCTTTCGAGGTGTTTCTGAAAGCTCACCAGGCACATGACAAGTCACTTTGGGCAGCATACCCCTACTGGCTCCTTAAATGATAATATTGACTTATCCCTTATCATTTTGTTCAGAAACACTCATTCAGAATGACAGTGTAGCCATTGTGGCTAAGCACCTGACACTCAACCAAGACCACAGAGGACGACAGTGGTGTAAGTCATGGGTTGTGGGTCTGTGTTGGCTTCTCTTTCCAATTAGTTGTTCATTGGTTTAAAAAGGAACTAAAAGATCAGGAGCAGTGGCTCGTGCCTGTAATCCCAGAACTTTGGGAAGCCATATGGGAGGAACTCTTGAGGTCAGGAATTTGAGACCAGCCTGGGCAACATAGCAAGACCCCGTTTCTACATTAAAAAAAGAACTAGCTGGGCATGGTGGTGTGTGCCTGTGGTTCCAGCTACTCGAGAAACTGAGATGGGAGGATCACTTGAGCCCAGGAGTTCAAGGCTACAGTGAGCTGTGATGGTGCCCCTGCACTTTAGCCTGGGTGATATAGCAAGACTCTGTCTCTTAAAAAACAAACAAACAAACAAACAAACAAACAAACAAAATGATGGTAGACCAATCAGCCTGGTGCCCTAGTAGAAAGTTACATGTTGCTGGAAAATATATAGTGATCTTTAGATGTAGGTAAAACACACATATACAAGATACACAATACACAAGATGTACACAAATCAATACTTCACTAAAAGTGCTTAACCAGATTCCAAGAAACAAAATTAGGCAACCAAAAATCAAAATGTAATATAATTAGCCAGGTGAGTTTTGTTATGCTTCATAGAGTCAAATCTTTTTACTGACACGTTGGATTCCAGTGGACCATGAGATTTCTCAACTTAAAGAATTTCTTCCAAATTAAAAAAAAAAAGAGTATAGTAACATCACTGTAGGATATTGCTCTGTGGTCTCCAGGGCAATGCTGTGGCATAGCCTCTGTGTTGGCATTGGCATTACTGCAGCTCCTACCTGCTTTCCACCTGCAGAGCATTCATGGACTCCCGAGCCCTGCACAGTTCACTCCTCATGCGGACCATGATCTAGAGAGGTAAGAAACACAGAAAACACTTTGTGGGTTTGAATTTAACCCAGATGCCTAAAAATCCACTGTAAGAGCAGGATGATGTTTTTTCAAAGGAATTCAACCTATTTCTGATAGTGACTGAGGTTTGGGTTTATATCCTTGCCCACCAAGGTAGATGCTCCTATGCTCAAAGTGCAGTTACACAATCTAATTCACACACACGATATATACGTATCTCCAAACTCATTGAGGTATATACACTAAATATGCACAGCTTTTTGACATGTCAATCATACCTCAGTAAAGTGGTTAAGAAAATAAATTAAACAGGAAAAACTTGCTCTATGTTAATGGATCTATGTTAATGAATATTCAAACAATGTTCCTCTGTAGATGAAATGAAAAGCAGCTAAGCTGAATAGGTAGCGATAAAACACATTCTGGCCAGGCACGGGGCTCATGCCTATAGCCCCAGCTACTCAGGAAGCTGAGGTGGGAGGATTGCTTGAGCCCAGGGGTTTGAGACTGCAATGAGCAATGATGGGGCCACTGCACTCTAGCTTGGGCAACAGAGGGAGACACTGTCTCAAATAAACAAACAAGCAAAAAACCCAAAGTGCATTTTAAAATAGTGAGATTTTTAGCAATACTAAAGGAAGCACCCACAACAATGAAAAAGATATATATTTATTTAAGTAAAAAGGAACGAGAACTTTCTTCACCTCTTATTATACATCAAAATAAAATCCAGATAGATTTAAAAGTGAAACATCAAGATAATCAAATCATGCTCAAATAAAATACAGTTAAAGAGTCATTTGATTTCTTAATAGGAAAAATTTTCCAAGCATAAAACTATGTAAGAAATTTCAAAGGAAAAGATTGATAATGTTTTCATAAGAATTGAACATGTCATATTCTAAGTAAGGTGAAAAGAAAGTAATTAGGAAGAAAGTTTTCCCATAGTCAAATTTAAAATATAAAAAGTTTAAACATATTGATAAATCAAACTGATACCTCCATAAAGATGGATGGAGGGCACTGACAGAAGGAAAAATTCGAAACTCTGTGAGGAAACGTTTCATTTCACTCTTAGTGAAATACAAAGAAAGGCAAATAAAATACATTCTGTTAATAAAATTAACAAAAATTTAAACATGGTAATAGTCAGCATTAGCAAGGATCATGTGAGAAAGGTGCTTACACCCACTGGGAGTATAATTTGGTATTTCTTTCTAAAAGGTAATTTAGTGATAAGTATGAAAAGCCTTAAAAATGTTCCCACTTTTCATTTTAGTGATTCTATTTTAGATATGTATTCAAAAGAAGTAATTGGGGAACCATGAACAATAAATACTGTGCAAGAATTTTAATAGCACATTTTAAAATTATAGTAAAAATTAGAAATAATCCAAACATCCAACAAGAGAAGGAAAAGGGAGTTAAAGAAATAATGTTATGCCTATTTAAATAAAAAAGTATATAACCATCAAGAGGTTTCTGAAGAATTTCAATGATCATGGAAAATGCTCACAATGTAACTTTCGCTGATGGAGAACTACATAATCAATACATTTTACAGTATGACCTAGGCTCATTTAAAAATGTTTACAGGGAGAGAAGCACAATAAATGTTAACAGTAGGCATGTAAGGGGTTGTTTACTATTTTAATTTTGTTCTTTTCCAAATTATCTATAATCAAATCAATATGCAACACCTTATAATTAGAGACAAAAACTTACCTTAACACATATATTCCTGGGTTTCTCTTGGGTCCTGGGACATCTGAATACTACCTCCCTCTCTGGGGCAGCTTGATGGGCCAATGACAGGATGGCCAGGTCCCTGTGCACTCATGGCAGCCTCTTTTGTTGGACTCACCTGACAGCATGGTCTGCCAACCTCAGTCTGTTGAGACTGAGGTATTCTTGGGGATGCATGTGCAGGCACAGGAGCTCCTGTGGCAGCTGTTCGCACTGATCCAGGTGGTCTTCCATCTGCAGGGACTCTAGGACTCTTGCACTGAAGGGAGGGCCTGCTGTCGAGTTTAATGAGAAAATTTACACTGTTTAATGATCAGGTATGACACTTGAGGAAAGCCTTCTTAGAAAATGTTAAGTCAGATGCTAAAGTCAGTGCCCCAAATAGCAGTGAAGAGGCCCAACCTTTTTCTCTGTGCTATTTTCCAGACATTTGAGTTGACAGAGAGCCAATTCACCAAATAATAGGAATGAAGATTTTACTTTCCCTCCTCCTTGACAACCTAGATGCAAGGGTGCAAAGACATTAAGAATGACGGCAGAAAACTTTCCCGGTCATCTTGTTCAGGTCAGATATCAGGGGTTCAAGTGCAGGTAAGGGTTTATTGGGTGATAGAATAGACCAGACTTTTTTAAGGTCAGGCATAATCTGGTTTATACAATTCCATTTAGTTTCATTTCTATATTCAAAAATGATTTCTAAAGCATCTAACCATCTTGAGTTACAGCGGAGAAAAGAAACAACCACAAAAAAGTAGACAACTCCCTGCTCACAGAGAGTTCACATTTAATGAGAAGACAAATGCACAATCTTTTGTGACATAATGTGATAATTTCTACAAGACGCAACAAGCATATAGGGAAAGAAGTGTTTGTTCTGTGGTATACTTAGTTACTTCACTAAGGGGTGGGCATTCAGGGCAAAAAAAAAAACAAACCAGGGTAACTCATAACTTCTTAGTGACATACTCCTTGTGTAGCACATTTTATCCAACTCCATCTGGGATAGTTTTCATACTGCAGGGTTGTTCCATTCTGTCTTAGTTTATGTAGATTGCTATAACAAAATCCCGTGAGCTGGGTGGCATAAACAACCGACACTTATTTCTCAGTTCTAGGGGAAGTTCAAGATCAGGGTCCTAGCAGGGTCACATGCGCACCATTTTCTGTATTCATACGTTTATAAACATCAACACACGTACTGACTTTTTTTTTGAGTCACAGTCTCACTCTCTCACCCAGGGCAGAGTGCAGTGGCATGATCATAACTTACTGCGGCTTCTACCTCCTGGGCTCAAGCGGTTCACCCACCTCAGCCTCCCAAGTAGCTGGGACTACAGGCATGCACCACAATGCCCAGCTAATTTTTGTTTTTTGTAGAGATGAAGTCTCTCTATGTTGCCTAGGCTGGCCTCAAACTCCTGAGTTCAAGTAATCCTCTTTCCTTGGCCTCCCAAAGTGCTGGGATTATAAGTGTGAGCCACCATGCCTGGCTCTGAATTTGTTTTTGAAAAAAAATGAGATACTCCTACACACATTATTCTGCCACTTGCTTTTCTCTGAAGTAGCAAAAGCCCGTTTGTTTAAGTGGATTCATTATGTTCTAATGTATGTTGGTATCATATATGTGTCAACATTTTTCTACCAGGGGACAATGCGGTTGTTATTGCCAATTTTCCAAGGCTACAATAAAATGGATCACTGGTTAAATCTCGTGTATATTTGATGTTAATAGATGCCACTTTTCTAAAGTTACCCCCTCCTCATGTGTACCACCTCCACTTGCTGCATGGCATTGCTCCTACAAGTCTCCCTTTTTGCACTAAATTACCAGTGTTTTCTCTCTAATAACTCATTTCCTGGAATAGGTGCACATGCTGATCCCTTCTTCATCATAACAAAATACTCTCTTAACTTTGTTTACTTAAACTGCCTCTAGTCTGACTTTTCTATGGCCACTGTCCTGTGATGCTCTTTGTAAGGTCATCAGTGATCTCTTCATGGCTGAATCCACACACGATCCAGCAGCAGCGTTTGACAGTGGGTCCCGTGCTCTTCTCCTTGAACACATCTTCACCTGTCTTCCAGGATCTCCCCTTGTTTTTCTACCCACCTACCCATCACTCTTTCTCAGTCTCCCTCACTGGCTTTCTTCTTCTCTCCAGCTTTGTATCATGAAGTGTCACAGGCCCAGTCCTCACTCCCCATTTCTATCTACACTCCCTCATTGGTGATCTCATACAATCTCATGGCTTTAAAAACCATATAGATGGCAACAACCTCCAGTTTACATCTCCAGTACAGACCCTTCTCCCAAATTCCAAGTATGAATAGTCAATTGCCTACTCATTACCTCCCATGGATGTCTCAGAGGCATCTCAACCTTAACGTGTCTCAAACTGCACTCCTAGTCTTCCCCCACAAGCTGGCTCCACCCATTACCTCTTCCAGCTCAGTTGATGATAACTGTTTCCTGCTTCCTATAGGGCCACCGTGACCATCTTATTTAGTACAAACACGAGAACAGGCACTCAGAGCTGAGGATGAGAATACAAATGCTATTCATTAGCCAAGTACACAAGGAAAACCAACAGGTGACAAAGTTGGCCATTTTAATTAAGTAGGAACAAGGTTGCATAATTTACTATCTATCTGAAAGAAAGCAAAGCTAGATTTTTGCTAAAATAAATTCCAAATGGGTTGACAATTTGAATTAAAAATTCTGAATGAAACATTGAAAGAAAATTTAGGGAAATGTTCACCTAGCGTTGCTTCTAACTCTCAACCCTTTGGCCTGCTCTCAATACAGCAACAGGGTGGCTGTTTTAAAGCTTAAGTTAGAACCTCTACTCTTGATCCTGCAAAGGTTCCCCAGAGTCAAAACCCAAGTCCTTACACTGGCCTTGCAGGCCCTCCAACACCCTCTACCTTCCTCCCAACTTCCCACCCTTCCCTGTCACTTGCCCCCTCTTTCTGCAGCCTTGCAGATTCCTGCTGTCCTCTGGGCCTACAGGTGAGCTCTAGTTGGTGCTGGGGACCTCCCCGCTCTCCTCAGGTGTCTGTGTGACTTAGTCCCTCACCTCCTTCAAGCCTTTGTTGGAAGTTTTAAGTACTAAAGATTTAAAAAAAAAGGAGAGCCAGAAGAGAAAAGTGAGGACTTAGTAGAAACTTAGGTGACAAATTTAAATTGGAGGACCACAGTGAGAGGTGACACTGGACTGAAACCAGTGTAGTAGCCAACAAGATTTGCTGATGAGTGGAGTTGTCTCAACACACTCACGAGTTGGATGTTAGAAGTTATGAGCATGAGTGAAACCAGATTTCTTGGTAGAGCTTTCGGCCAAGGGGGAGGACAGGCAGCAGTCAGATAGTCACACAGAGAAATGTGTAATTACAAACTGACAAATCTTAAATGATGGGAAGGGGACATTAAATTGGACTTCGTCTTATGGGGGCAGAATCAGGGCTGGGCTGTGGAGATTGCAGAAGAAGGGTAAGGCTGGGAGGTGAGCTTGGTAGACCAAGCGTGCAGTGACTTCTGTCGTGTTCCAGCTTTCTGATTTTGAACAATGAGAAGACAGTGCTTAAGAACAATGAGAAGACAGTGGGGGGTGGAAAGGGATGGGGGGACGAGATAAAGGAGGGTCTGGGGGTTTGGGGAAGATGAGTGGGTGCTGAAGACGTGCAAAAGATCAGCCATCTTCAGTGGTCAAAAAGAAATGCCCGTGGGAGTTGGGTCTCTGTGTCCTGCCTATGATAGTATAGGAATTTAGGCAAGACTCAAGCACTTATTGACCTGTTTATTGTTACTCTCATAGTGAAAGGCGAATGACTGGCTTGAAGAATAATGATAAACTGGCATCTGATTTCTTTGTTTTTATTTTTAAATTTAATTTATTTGTGCTATATTAAAGGTATACACCAAGATGATATCAAGATTCTCTAGCTTTAATTATTGGTATTTGTAAACAACCTGCTAAATACGTGTGACACAGGATAATAAATGGTGTCAAACTGTGAGGTCATTATGTACTCTATCTTTTAAGGAGCTGTAAAAATGTACTTAAATTACAGCAAACTATAGAGTAGCAACAAAATGGTCACAGAAATAGGGGTCTGGGATTGAATTGGAAATCTGCTGGTACATGTCTGAGAAAAAGATTAGAGAGTTTACAAAAGAAATTAATAAATGAATACTAGTCTGATTTAAATGATCTATTCTTATAGTCCCAGTAGGCAAAATGCAAGTGAACATATCTTTTTTCTCTCTCAAAAATATAATGATCATACACCAAAAGAAACAGCATCTCTTTCCTTTACCTTCTACTATTTTAGAAGTGGTTACTTCAAAAATTAAGGTCATGAAGACTTTAAAAGTCATGCTTAGGGTGGTGGTCAGGTAGGTTACAGTGATTTTAAACACTGGGGTGGTTGGAGGGCCCTGGGAGCACACTTGGGCATTCTGAATTTTTAGAATTAACAAAGCTCACAATTTTTGACTCAGTGATTTTACCTGAATGAGTATATCTTAATAACATCATAAAAGTATGCTGAAAGACACATGTATTGGTATGTCAACTATAGAATTTTGAGGGCAAAATTTGAAAATAACTAATATGTACAACGATAAGAGATTGCTTGTGAATTGTGGCACTTCCCAATAAGGATGAGAGTAAGACTATTAAAAGTGATGTTCTGGAAATAAGTAACACAGGACGTGCTCTCCATTTAATGTGAATGAAAAGAAGAATGAAACACTGTATCTGTAGCATAATCCCTGTTCTGTTAGCACTGAAATGTGACTAGTAACCATCTGTGAGTGGTAGAAAGCTGAGTGTCTTTCTTTCCCTTTCTTAAAAAAAAAAGTAAAATATTTATTCTGAATTAGGCTTTCAAAAACAAACCAGCAAAGGACTAGGAATATGAAACAATGCTATCTAAATATTCTAATAATAAGAATCTGTTGTGTCTTTCTGACACCTTTAGCTGTAGAAATAACCCTAAAGGATTGATGGGTCACTACATGGCATGTTGCCTCTTAGTTCTTTAAAGTTAAAGGCATTTCTAGTGGGAGAAAAGGTCTCAAGTCCCTCCCCAGCCACCGCCAGCTTCTGCAGGATCATTCTCACTAATAAGACTGGGGTTGACTGGGTGAGCCAACACCCAGGGCTCTGAGACTGTCACACATATACACTCACCTGGCCGGCGCAGGGTTAGCCATGCTCTTCAGGGTCACCTGGTCCAGCAGCCTCTGCCTTCTGGTAGCTTCCTTCCTCCTGCAGTGTCCCTGGAGCAGGTTGTTTCTGAGGGTCCTAAAGACAAGCTTTGCATTCTCCTTTGCTGACATCTTGTTGAAAGAGTCAACACGAGAAAGGGTGTCAATCAGTCTAAACAGAGTCTTCTTTCCTTATATGGGTGGCATGGCCACCATAAACATTCTTGGAATTTTTTTCTGTTAAGCTCCCCCCCCCAAAAAAAACTGATGTCCTTGCTCCCTGAATTTCTTCACACTCTCTCCATGTGAACATACATGTGGCATGAGTCTCCAAATTAAACACCTCAACTCCTTCACGCATTCTTTTCCCTAGAAGGCTCAGGCCATTTGGAATTCTAAAGCTATATGTAGACGAGAGGGGACTAAGCCATGGTGCTCATACTGGGCTGTGGATTCCCCTGAGAACTGGATGAAAACTTATGAAAAATACTGAGACATGAAATTCTGTATGCAATTTCAGGGAATTCACGAACCACCTGAGGTGCTTCTAACCCAGGTAAGAGCCTCTGCCAAAAGGAAACAAGGAATGAGAGGCTTCATTGTAAAATTTTCAGCACTTGAAATTTGAAGAGTGATGGTGAAGTGACGACATGATGTCACTCTAACATAGATAAGCTCCAGCTTTCAGACAGGAAGATGGTTCACAGGTCTACATTCCTGAAGACCTGGGTCAACGCAGGTTAGTAAGGCAACATCCACTGGAAATTACTGGACAAGACCCAGGCACTTAGTTTTGTGGTCCACTCATGCTAAAGAAAGAATGAGAGAAAATTGTCCTTGACAAAGAGTTAGTCCACATCCTTCACCATGTGGTACTCGAGGGGGTTACCATCTGCATGGAGAAACAGATTCAGAAGAACTTAGTGATGAAAAGAAAATGTTCTTTCTGTGAAAAATTAAAATTGCTTTTTAAAAAAAATGTACTATCTCATTTTTCTTTCTACTTAGCAAGAATGAATTCTTTTGCTGGGTATTTATAATTTTCTTTAAGAAAACAGTTGAAAGGTAGTTGTGAAGTTTTAGCTATATATTCTTTCAGTCAAAACTGAGATAATAATCTTTCTTTTTTCCTAAAGAAAAAAAGTATTTAAAATTTAGGGCTTTGGAAAACATATGCTTTTTAAAAAAAGTTTCCAAAAATACACTAACAACTAGAAGCTTTGGTGCATTATTTTTACCAAATCACAATCCTGTTCTTTTCCACTCATACCCATTTCCAGTGTTCCCCCCAACTCCTCACAGATATTTTTTCAGTAGAGTATGGAATTAACGGCTTTAGACTGGACTCTGCTTGGCCTTTCCTTGTATCCAAAAGTTTTTATTAAAATCTACAATGTGGCTGGGTGCAATGGTTCATGTTTGTAGTCCCAACTACTTCGGAGGCTGAGGCAGAAGGATTGACTGAGTCCAGGAGGTCGAGGTCGTGCTGAGCTTCGATCATGCCACTGCACTCCAGACTGGGTAACAGAGTGAGATTGTAATTCTAAATCAGAAGGAGGAAGAGGAGGAGGAGGACGAGGAGGAGGAGGAGGAGGAGGAGGAGGAGGAGGAGGAGGAGGAGAAGAAGAAGAAGAAGAAGAAGAAGAAGAAAGAAAAAGCCTAAGAAAGCTTATGTTATTGAGACTTACTTAAAGTTGAGTGTGCCACTTGCTTAGTCTTGAATTTGAGAATGTTTTCTGACAGCTACAGTTCATACTGACTTGACCAGTGAGTCCCTTAGTGTGTTACATTAGACGTTACCTGAACACAGTGTTCAACCACAGGGTGAGACTTCTGGTGGGACTTGCTGTGAAGACCAGACAAGAAACACACCTGGCAGATGTCAAAGTTGAGACACTTCAGACAGCGGTATCTGCCAATTACAATAGAAGTGTAGCTTATGTTACTAGTTGGTGAGTCTTTAAACGAAAGAATGTACCAGTGGAGAATGATCACCCCAAAACATATAGAAGATGTCTGAGCTATCAAGGAAGCATGAAGCTTCTCCTAACTTTATAGGACTATTAAATGACTCTTATATACTTATTTAATCAAATAAATCTTCATGTGATAGCATTTTTACATGGCTTTATACTAATGCCATGTAAACTATGGTACTGAAGTCTGATGTATCCCCTAGTGCCAAGTGCCTTTTGTACATAGGGGACTGAGGAGACAGAATCAGAGAGTTGGGCTACCAACCTGAGGATGAGCTGTGAGGTCTGAGCCATGGACTGCACAGTGCACGATGCATTCACATATTGACAACTTCTAAAAGCAGATGTCAATAAAATCAAATTTGGGTTTTTCTTTAAAATTTGCAAGGTATGATAATATTGGAACTCCATTCCTGCTTGGTGCTGGGAGAAGATTAAGCCATAGATAAGGAATTTAAAAACAAGCTCTTGTCATTTTCTAAGAGTTTCGTTCTTTCTGGAGGAAAGAACGAAAGTGGAGCTGGGAACCTGCACAGTACACTTCTTGGCATGTCCACACTGGAGGGTCTCTTTCACAAATGCTACAGCTAAACTCTCCTTGTGGCCAGAAGCAGAAGAGAGGCTCTGGAGACACTCTAGGAGGAGGGGGTCTTAAAACACCCTGAAGACACTGTGACACTGAGGAGGCCTGGTGAGTCCAGCCATCAGGAGCCAGTAGCTTTAAGGGTGTCTGAGTAGGATCATGTTGTTTATCTGTAAAGTGTCATGGAAGTGTACATTTTCCCCAATACTATAATTCTCTTCTCTGACTGCAGTGGGTGTGGCACAAAGCTTTGTCTTCTCAATGGTGACAGCTGACCAGGACCCAGTGGTAGCAACTCCTTTTAGCCTGGACATGGACACGTATGCTGGCCACAGCCCCCACCCAGCCAACTTTCCTCATCTGTATTACTCATCTTTCCTTGTAAACCTCTGACCTTTTAACCTGTCATAAAAGTTACCATAAAAGAAATATGAAACAAGTATGATGCTCTCCGAATTTCCTATCTTTCCACAAAATTTTGACTTGGAAGCTTGAGGTAATCACTAGCAAAATTAGGTGCTGTGTGATTAAGTGCCAAATGAAAGGCATGAAAATTAAGCTAGGAATGGAGAGAAGAAGGGTCCCGTGGACTGGCATGGTCTGAAAGGTTTTCCTGGAGCAAGTGAGACTCATGACATATGAAAGACTGGGCCAGAGGTGACAGCAATGAAACCTAGGCAGGAAGAAGAAGAGGAAGGGAGTGGTGGGGACTGGGAGGAGCACGAAGGGTTTAGAGGGCATCAAACCCATCAGACCCACTGACAGCCCTGAAGAGCAGAGGGGGACACATGGACAGCTTCTGAGACCAATGGTGGAAGGTCTTGACAGTCTGACAAAAATCACTTGGAGGCAGAGCAAGAGATGTAAAGTCCTTGAGATCAGTCCTCAGCAGCTCTGCTCATGGCAGCGCTTCCAACTCTGAGTCCCCAGTAGGAGGCCACATGAAATGTGAAGTGACAATGGTGGCAGCTGACATCTGGGCACTTTCCAGGGAGGAGAGCACTTGAGTCAACTCAGTTAATGCCCATGAGACTTCTTTCAGGTGTTCTCACTATCACCCTCATTTTACAGTCAAGGAAGCTGGATCAAAGATAGTTTAAGTGCACAAAGTTCCATATCACTTGGTAAGTGGCAGGAGCAGATGTCAAGCCTGGTTGCCATCTGAATAGAGCCCGCTAGACCCGACCGCTGAGCAGGCGCTTGAGTCAGGACTCTCATGCCACAATCACTCCTCACAGCATGCACGGCAGTGTTTCAATGAATGTTCATTGAATGAAGTTGAATGAATGACTTCGTTTCTTCAACACGAAAAATGGGACTGGTAAACCCAATCTTCCTGGCCTTGCAAAATGTTTACAAAACTTTGGAAATAGTTCAACACTCATGAATTGAAAGGCATTCCCTTTTCAAGGAAACATACAACATGACAAATTATTCTTTTTTTTTAATGAGGAATATTCCCTGGGCAACATCACAGAGCAGAGCCAGTCAATGCGACACCCATCACTGAGGTGGGCATGCGACTTTTGCAGCAGTCTGATAGAAAAGCCAGTCACTAGGGAAAGCATTACAAAAGATAGCCAGTCCCTGGTGCACCAATTAGGAGGCAGACAAGTCACTGAAGAAGGTTAGTCACTGAGAAACCAACCACAGAAGATGGCTAATCCCTGGAGCACACATCACAGAGGGGTGCTAATCCCTGGGACTCTCATCACAAAGGAGAAACAGTCAGACCTGCAGCCATCACATAGGATGGCGAGTTACCCATTCCAAGGGAGGGCCAGTCAATGAAGCACCCAACCATACCGGAAGAGGGTCCGTCACTGAAGTACCCATCACGGAGACGTGACAGTCACAACAGCACCAAACTCAGAGGAGGACCAGTCACTGGGACTCCCATTAGAAGAAAGGCCAGTCACTGGGGAAAAAATCATAGAGGAGCATGAGTCACTGATGCACCCAAAACAGAGGATAGCGAATCACTAAAGGAACCATCCAAAGGAGGCAAGACACTGGAGCACCCATTAGGAGGGTCAGTCTCTGGGGAACTGACCACAGAGAAGGACCAGTCGCTGAGTAACCCATCACAGAGGAGGCCCAACACTGAGGCACTCATCACAGAGGAGGACCAGTCACTAAAGCATCCAATAGGAGGCCAGTCAGTAACTGAGAAACCAATCACAAAGGAGGTCCAGTCACTAGGTAACCCATCACAGAGGAGGTCTGGTCACTGTGGCACCCATTACAGAGAAAGAATAGTCACTGGGACGCCATCACAGAGGAAAGCCAGTGAATGAAGCACAATTCACAGAGGAGGGCCAGTCACTGTGACCCCATCAGAGAGGTGGGACAGTCACTTTGTCACTCATTCCATAGGAAAGCCAGTCACCAGGGCATTTAGCATAGAGAAAAGTCAGTCTCAGGGGTACCAATTAGAAGGACATGTCACTGAGGCACAATAACAAAGGAAGGACCGTCACTGAGAAAATCATCACAGAAGAATATCTAGTCACAGGGGCACCAATCGCAGAGGAGTGCTATTCCCTGAGGCTCCCGTCAGAGAAGGAGGAACAGTTAAAGATTCACCCATCATATAGGATGGCAGGACACTGGGGTACCCATCCCTGAGTTGGGCCAGACACTGAGGCATCCATTTCAGAGGAAAGCCAGTCACTGAGGCACCATCACGGAGGTGGACTAGTCATTGAGTCATCGTTCCCAGTTGAGGGTCAGTGACTGGGGCATTCATTAGAAGGAAGGCCAGTCATTAGAAGGAGGGTCAGTCAAGCTGGACTCAGTGGCTCAGCCTGTAGTCCCGCGCCTTTGGGAGGCTGAGGTGAATGGATTGCCTGAGCCCGCGGGTTCGAGACCCGCCTGGGCAGCGAGACCTCATCTCTACAATAAATCAAAAAATTAGCCAGGCATGGTAGCACGTGCCTGTAATTCTGGCTACTCAGAAGGCTGAGGCGGAAGGATCGCCAGAGCCCAGCAGGTCGAGGCTGCAGTGGCCGGGAGCAGCCACTGTACTTCAGTCGGGGCGACAGGGTGAGACTCCAACTCAAAAAAAAAAAAAAAGGAAGCCAGGCTGGGTGGCTGCTGGGGACCAGCTCCAGCCGGGTTCAGAGTACCCCAAAGGTGGAGATGGCATCGGCGATTGGGGGGAAGAAGAGAGAAAGAGAGAGAGAAAGAAAGAGACTGGACTCCGGTCTAGTGCAGAAGCGATGTGTTGATAAATTATTTTTATAAGGATTATTTGATAAGCTGATCTTGCTGGCTGTTCTGTCAAGCATTACCATATGGCTGGCTTGTCTGGGACAATATGTTGACCCTGTCCTTGAACTCTGTGCTCCTCTGTGATCTAAAACTACCTTTGGTGCGTGAGAAAGGGGTGCCTCATGGGTCATGAGCTTAGATTATCCAAGGCAATTTTTAATACATGCAGAAGGTTAAAGCTAATAGAGGCATCCTTTGATCTATCTCTCCTTATTCTGTCATAAGAAATTTTGGTCCAGAGAGGTTACAAGCCTTGCCCAGGTCACCCAGTTCTGTGTATATGACAGCTGTTCATCTCCCTGGATGTCTAGGAGGAAAGACAGCTCACACGGAGGCATTCTAAGAGTCTGAGTCCCATTCTAACAGACAGGGACATATTCTAAGATCCCAAGTGTGGCGCTTCTTGCCTTGGCTATTTTTTAGGTGACTTGAATGACTTTGAATAAGCCACTCAAACTCTTTGAGACTTGAGTGAGTTTGAGTAAGTCACTCAAACTCTTTGAGACTCACTTTTGGTCTTTTATAGAATAGGGATAATATCTGCTTTATGTTACATACAATAATTTTGAAAAAATATTTTAATGTGAAGTTTTGTTTTATATCATTGCAGATCAGGTACATTGGTTCTATGCCTGACCTTGTGCAGGGCTTGTAGAGACCCCTGAACTAATGCTTGCTGGCTCAGTGGTGATAATGTGCAATGGTAGTAATATGCACATGGCATGGTAAGTCACATTCAGTTTCCTCCACTGCCCCGTACAAAGAATATGTGTTCATGTTGTGTGGAGATTTCCTTGGTCCTGCTTGCTTGGTTTCCATGAGTCCTGTCTACTTATACGTTTTCTTGTTTAAAGCTCAGTCATTTGCAGAGTTTTCATGAGTGAAGTGTCACTGTGCCTTACAGAGTCTCTGCAAACCCAATCCATTTTCTCAGCAAAATTGAAACTGGATTTCCATCTGTATAGTGTACCCAGTAATCTAATTTATGTCTGTGGGAGCATATTTAAACTGTGGGCTGGTTAAGGCTAGGCTGTATGGGAAGTGGGGAACAACAGAGACAAGACTCAGCCCTGGAGCCCCCTGGCCACTCCTCCTTCTGGGCACACAGTGTTGACTTTATCCTGGGTGTCCCAGTGCTGTGGACCCTCTGCATCTGCAGCCTCACACTTGGGTTCCTTGTCATGAACAATGGGGCCTTCCACACCTGGCCAGGACCTGGTAGCTTCTTTCCCTCCTCCCAATTCCTTAATAAGAACTCTAACTTTACTTCCCTACTGTTTCATTGATGAGAGATGCACAGCACCCTTCTCTAAGGTGGGATTCTGACTCATCCTCACAGCTGTGGCAAGACCTGTACCCCCCCACCTCAGAAGTCAGTGCTCACACCACCCTGTGCTCTGGGTGGAGAGGGTGCCATCCCAAGCTGCTCTTACAACCACAGTTACTCCTTTGGGTCTGAGACTTTGTTCGCATCTATGCAGAAAGTAGTGCAGTATTGGTGTCTCAGAGCAGGGCTTGGAGTTGAGGTCATAGGCCCAGCCACCTGAGGATGCTGGGAACATAAGGAAGTTGTTTAACTTCTCTACAAACTGGGGCTAACGGTGCCACCTTGTGTGTAGGCTTATAACATGTTAAATGAAACGACCCGTGTGAACCACTATTAGCATTTACTCAACATTAAAAAAAGACATTATTATTATTATTATTCATGGCTCCAAAATATTTAAGACGCTTTTTGGGGAACAATAGTCAATATCCCCCTCGCACAGCACACTTCTTGGCATGTCCACACTGGGGGGTCTGCTAGTCAGAGTACGTGTCTGTGAAGAAAAGTAATAGTCCGTCAATTATAGAAGATGACATCTATTACCAACCAGGATGCCCCAGACTGGGAATTATTGAGCCAAAAAAGTCAGTGGAGCCAGGATGTGTGAGGAGACCTCAGAAAGAACTGGAAGAGATGCAGCTTCAATGCTAGGCCCTGTGGAGAATGCCTGGAGGGATGGGGCCACATGACTGGGACAATACCTCAGCCCCGTGATGGGGAAGGTCCTGCAGACCCTGCATCGGGCAGGGTGGGTCACTGTGGCTGCAGCAGACAAGCGGTGGCAGGTTGGGAGCCACAAGAGGATGAGGGGCTCAGACTGTACCCATGACAAGAACTTCTCTTCCTTGATTGCTGGGCTCAGTACCTGGAAGACAATGCATGCTGCCGCTGTCCTGAGACATTTCTATTGCCTCTGCCGACTTGATCTGCCCCCTCCACTGAGGAAGCTCATCCTGTGAGCCAGGGCCATTCTGCTTCCCAACTTGGCTGTCAGGGTGCCGTGGGGAGCAGTGGCAGGTCTGTGGATGAAGCAGTCAGCAAACTGCACCCCCGCCAGCTCCAGGGCCAATTGCAAGACTCACCCCAAGGAAGCAGCTGCGCATAGCACTGTCCACTGAGCATAGGGAGTGGCACTCCCCCACCACCATAGGGATCTGCAAGAGGCAACCTTGGGTCAGGTGTCAGAAGATATATATTTACACAATGGAATATTATGCAGCCATAAAGAAGGACAAATATATGGACTTTGTAGTAAACTGGATGGATTTGGAGTCGATCCTACTCAGTGATTTATCACAAAAACAAAGAAATGAGTTCCATATGTTCTCACTCATAAGGTGACCTTGAACAATTATAATGCCATAAGAAAGTAATTGGCAGTAGCGGAAAACCGTCAGGGGAAGGGGGGGTGGGACTGGCAGTTAGGGAAAACTGCTAGGGCAGGGAGGGGCATACCTCATCAACAAGGGTACCAGCATGATCAATATTTGTATACCTAACCCTGAATTGTACCCTACATCTTTATAATAAATAAATTAATTAATTAATAAAAAAGAAGAAGAAACGGGAACCTGAGACCCCGGGGTCAGCAGCCCAAGGAATGTGAGCATGACCTGAAGCCAGGGGGCAGCAGGAGAGAATGTAGGTGTGTATGATGTCTGGGTTAAGATGAATATACGGGAAGCAGAAGGGTGAGGGGAGAAGATCCGGCCATGGGGGTAAGGAGGCTGCTTCCTTCTGTGGGTGCATGTCTTATAATCTGGAATCTTTGTAAACTCTCCTACTCTTGCTCCTTCGTGAAATGCAGATCATGGTGACACCATCTTGAAGCTTACAGAGGCTTAAGGAAAGCCCTTCTGAACAGTTTCCTATCGTGTCATTTTAACAAATGTCAGGTTCTGGGGTAGAGTGGTAATCATTCCTGCCTGTTTAAAGCAAAGGGCAAAAGGAAACAAAATCAATTTCAGAGACAACTGCACCCCAAGTTCACTGCTGCACCATCCACAACAGCTGAGATGAGAAAGCAACCTATGTGTTCCTCAACAGACAGAAGGATTTTTAATGTTGTAGACATACGCAACGGAGTACTACTTAGCCTTAAAAAAAAGAGGGAATCCTGTCATCTGCTTCAGCATTGATGAGCCTGGGGGATGTTAAGTGAGATCAATCTGGCAGAGAGAGACAAATACTGCAAGATCTCACTTATATGTGGGAGCTAAAACTGTCAAACCAGGGAAGGAAAGCATATTCTGTGTGTGCCGGGCCTAGAGGTTCAGGAAAGTGAGGGGCTGTCAGTTAAAAGGCATAAACTTCTAGTTATAAGATGTGTTGGGTATGTAGCACACAGCATGATGACTATAGCTACAACGTTGTATCATTTGCTTGAAATTTGATACAGATCAGGTAAGTGTCCTCAAATCCCTGTTCCCACAAAATGGTAGTTACAGGTGGTGATGGATGTGTCAATTAATTAGATTGTGGTAATAATTACATAATGTAAATGAATGCCAAATATTCATGCTATATACCTTGAATATATACTATTTCTAATTACCAGTTAAATATTTTAAAAGCTAAATTAAAAAAGGAGTGATTGAGATTTGATATTTTGCTCAAGAACAGAAGAGCAAGTTGGCTGCAGATATTGGCTTTATCCAATACATAAATGGCCAGTGACGGGTGTTGGGCATGGGGGTGACATTTGCCTTTGTGAAAGGTTACTGGCTGCAGTGTGGAAGAGGAGTTAGGGAAGGGGAGGCTGGAGTTGGAACTAGTTAGCTGGCAATGATGCCAGGTGAATCTGAAGGTACTGGGCCTCTACTCAGGTAATAGAAGAGGATGTAGAGAGGGAGACAGAGAGAAGCCATATAAAGGTGCAATAAACACTGTAAACACCAGATTCTGTAGATTAGATGTGGCTAGTTGATGAAGACAAGTGTGGAATTCTTAAGTATTAGGGTCTACCTGCTGAAGATCTGTGAGCAGGCTTCTCAAAGCCCGGCGAGTCATGCGTGCCCCGAAATTGTGACCTCCCCAGCTGCCTCCTGCGTAGAGCTGAAAAAGAGCTGGACACATGGGGAAAGAAGTCTTTAAATAAAATACTTACTATGTGCCTTTGAGGACTACGTGCTCTGACGTGACAGGCTGTAGCAATGAAGGGGGATGGGGAGAGGACATTCTTGATTATTAGCTCTCTGTATTGGAGGCCTCCAAGCTAGATAATCCAATGAAGCTCATTTACATTCACCGCGGGAATCCTGCACACCTGTGAAGACCACAGGGTGGTAAGTGGAGATGGGAGGTTTCCCACTCTCTAAAACTGTGAGAATTACTGGTGTCTTGATAATCCTAAACAAATAAAAATCAAGACCAACCAAGACATGAGCAAATAGGAGTCGTAAATCTCAAGCAATTCCAGGTTCTCCCATCTTAACCATTGTCTTCCCTGAACATGCTTGCTGAACAGGAACCACAGGTGGCAGGGGAGGAGAAGATGGCAGGCTGGGCTGGGGTCATGCACTGCAGGACACACAGACCCTTTGTGTTACCTCTGTATTTTGTAAGTGGGCTGTCCCCCGAGAGGGCTAGCAGGGCAGCAGCTGCAGGCACAAGCCGAAGAAAGCCAGTTCCTGTGCTGCTGACAACAAAACATAGACACGCATGGGCAGGTCAGGTTACCCTCGGTGTAGGGGTTAGAGACACTGAACTATATTCATGGGCGTTTCTGACAGGGTGCTGTAAGTTCCAGCTTTTCACAGCCTCTTATCTGTTACCCAGAACTTAGCAGGACAGAATGCCGAGTTAACATGTTCCACCATTCGTTCATTCATTCATTCCTAGAGTATTTGCTGGGTGTTTCCTCTGTGCTGAGTACTGCACCAAGCCTGGGGATATCCTGTATCCTACGGCCAGGGAGCCTCATTCTTAGGCCTCATCTGCCTGGAAACCAAACAGAGACAAGAATCTTGGCAGGCAAGGAGCAAATATTTATGCAAAAATAAAATCCCACCCATTCATAGGCTCATCCAGAGCCTGATTGCCTCTCACTCACTCATTAGTCCAGGCAGGAGGACTGCTGGTGGCTTGGGTGGCAGGAATGATGGTTGGAAGCTTAATGTTTAAGGAGGTAGAATCGTGAAAAAAATGCCTTGAGAATGTGTTTATATATTCTTGGTGAAACTAAAAAATAACTAATAAACTAGGAAAGAAGACATCTGCAAGAAGTTGCCCAGTGGTAGAGACTTGCCTTCATGGGGGAGGTGGACTGATGGGTCGTGCTGGCTTTCCTCTTTACTCTGTTTCTCTACTTTCCAAATGTCTGTATTCACTGCAATTTTTTTTTTTTTGGTGATTTTTAAAAAGTTCATTCTAAAGGATGAGTCAAGACTATACGAGGCAGGCCAAATTGGGGTGGATCAGAGGGATGTAAACCCCATAGTTTAGTGACACACACACATACACACACGCAGAACTATTCATTCCAGGGCACACATGAGCAACCCTTGGACATGTTCTACACTGGTTTATAGGCTAGCCATCTGCACACAGGTGAGTCAGCCTTATTCTAATTTAAAAAACAAAGCAAAGTGATCATGGAGAACAAAGAAGTGAGCAAAGAAAGAAGCTGTTGGTGACTCAGGGGTGGAGTGTGGTTTTCCACATATACAAGGGGGACTCAAAAAATCCGGAATTTATTTATAGAAAATTAGGTACTTATTCTCACATGCTTAAACTTTAGTCACCTTCAAGGTACTCTCTGTTTGATGCAATACACCTATCAAGATACTTTTTTTCACTGCTCAAAACAATTTTTGAGTTCATCAATTTTTATGCCTTTTTTTAGTGTTTCTGGTTTTTGTGTCACCTCTTCCACATCAGCAAAATGCTTCCCTTTCAGAACTTTTCTTCATCCAGGGAAACAAAAAAATGTCACTTGGGGCAAGATTGGGGAATAGGGAGGGTGGGGCATGGGGGTCATACCATTTTTGGTCAAAAAGTGCTGAACACTCAGTGTAGTGTGGGCAGATGCGTTAATAAATCTCCCATGATAAAATGGACAAATGCACTGAAAGGATCTCAAAAAAAAAAAGTTCACCGACGCTGAAAGCAGCCTTTCACAACAACGTTAGCATGGAGGTGACTTCCTAGGATAATTACCTAGCAAAGGAAGCCTGTACTATAAGGGGTTTGCCCTCCTAAAAATAATTCCAGTTTTTTTCGGGGTTCTCCCTTATATTCAGAGTGTAGTCACTCTGCATGTGTGAATGCTTCTCTAGAATAAGAGTGCCTCTGTATGAAGAAAGAGTCATGCAGAATCTCCCCCTTTACTACTCATGGATCATTTATATTAGAAAAGCTGACGAGCATTCACTTATTTGTTCCTCTCCTGAATGAGGAATACATTTGGGAAGAACAAAAAAAGGCATCTTTCATACTAACCCCACGTGGATATTAGACCTCACCGAGTGTTGAATGACCAGGGACAACTCAGCATTGCTGTGGAGGCCACAGCATGACATTCTCTCCTCACCTGTCATATATGGCTGTGAGCAGGCTCAGGGTAAGTTCTGGAGCTCCGGGGTGCACCTGTCCTGGCTGTTCCTCCATAACCCTCTGGAACAACTCTCGGAGTGCCTGCAGAAGCTGCCATGCTGGGAGGGCATGATCTCCTGTGGCCCGGAGGCTCTGGCGCAGCAGGACGTGCTGGATCAGGGAACTGTCAACTAGGTCCACTGCAGGAAGCACATGAAGAGCGAGCCTCATCTTCTGGTGGGAGCAAAGACTTCAAATAAAGCTAATTTCATTTAGGGTTTTATCAAGACTTTTTGTTGTAACTATTTTCCTCAAAGATAATTCAGTATGTCTACCCTTGGGGCACACATCTCTTGTGCAGAATTCAAGTATTGCTATTCTGACTGCTCGTTTGATTTTGGAAAAGTACATCTGTTAGTAAAGCATAGTTATAACATCATTACCAGGACACTTTCTAGGATGCTGTTTTATAGAGTGAAGTTAAAATGGGAAGTGAGAAAACTGAAAAATGTGCTTTCCAAGAAAGTTAGGACACCGCAGTGAAAAGTTGGGGAAATGTGTTTATACTTGTTGGGAAATGGATTGAACAAATGTAACTTTCAGTTCAAATACGGTTTTTCCTGTCTGCAGCCTGGGTTCAGAGCAATGTGGTGTGTTCAAATGCAGTTTCCTTGATTGAAAGCCCACTAATCTTTATAAACGAGCAATGACTGACTTAGGAGACTCCTTTAATCCAGCACTCTGTGGTATCACTCTTAAAATCTTTGTCTATCAGTAGTATTATCTAGAGAAGGCACTTGGCAACTAGAGTGCTTACTTCTTACACTGAATATATTTTTTAACCATCTTCTCCTAAAATTTTTACAAGGCAATGAAGGTTCAAGAAGGTAATAGAGCACTTTGTAACTTCTCATGAAGAGAGAGGATGACAGGCAAAATGAATAGAGAGCTGCTTGCCCAACTGAGAGGGGACATCACAAACTGTTTACAACTCTCTTGCCCACAAAACCACAAAACTTGGTCTGCTCTCACTTTGTAAATCAACCTCACAGAGAAGAAATCCAGCAAGTGTAATAAACATTTATATTTATCCTTTGCTATTGCTTTCAGGAGGAGTGTCTAAGGAATGCAGGAGTAGGTTTTCGGGATGTGATTTAAATAAAAGCCCAGTTGCAGGTGGTACAGGTCATAAACCCTTGCATTCTGAAAACCTATCACCTCGACTGAGAGTTCCACATCACACCAGGCCAGACAAGAGGGGCACCCACCACTTCCCCACAGGACATGGCAGTGGTGAGCTCAGGTCTGCTACCTGGGTTCCGTCAAGCCTTATCTTAGTGTTTAGAACTTTTCTGTTTTCAAATTTTTGTTTGGATATCTTTTCTAGGAAGACTCTTTCAACCACTGATTTTGAATGTTGTTAATAGTTCCTAAGAATGTTATTTATATTCACTGTTTCTGACGCTAGGGACAACAAAATGATAAAAAATGTACATCCTAAAATTACACTGTGGGATCTACTCAGACATTCATGACAGAGACTTACGAGGACAATTGCTGCTAATTTTCTCTAAAGGGAGAAATTCTCCCTTTACAGTCAGGGAGTCAATTTTTAGTGAGCAAATTCTGCCTTTTGTCTATTTCTAGAATAATAAAAAATAGCTATAAGCCAGTTCATTTTTCTAGAGCAGTGATGTAAACCAAATGTCTGCAAAGCCAAAACTTTCTTCTCCACAGGAGCCTGCTACACAGGACAGTATGGAAGACAGAGAAATATGGAGCCCCCGCTGAGGATGTACTTGAGACATCCTGCCCCTCGACCCCTCTTCCCACCCTGCTGACCCTCTCATGCCCTACCTCACACACACTTTGGGAAGACCAGGTTGAAGACCACTGCCCTATATAACTTTTTTAGGCAGATGGAAAAATAGTTTTAAAAATATTAAAGCATATAAGATATCAATAGAAATATCATATATATAACACAATTCTTTTAGGTTCAATGTGATACTTTTCAGAGAGTTTCACATGAAGCGATTTTTTAATGCAGTAAATAATTTGTGAGAAATTGATAACTTTTAGATATGCTGAATGTCTGGGGTTTTTCACAGCTAGGGCCCAATTTATTTCATTTTGGAGAATTTTCACAGGATAAATATTTTGACTATATTTTACCTTATTTTGTCTAGATAATAGTATAAGAAAAGAAAACCATAGCATTCAATGAAATGTAAATTTAATGGAAAAGGAATTCTCAGAGAATTCTCAAAAGAGTATTAAAATTTGTAGTCTATGGATTATTATTCATTTGAACCTACTTTTGCATATTCAGATATAGATAAGAGATTACAACTTGGAAATGAAAATCTTACGTTAGGAGAAATTTTAAATTTTCATACTTAAATCTATAAGTACTTATTCTAACTAACTTTTCTTTTTTGTAATTTTGTTTTGTGTCAATATCGGTGTCCTGAAAAGATAAACAGGAAAGTTTTCTAGAAGCCAAATGGAAAAACTGCCTTCCAAATTGTTTAAATCATCATCCACATCATTTTTTATTGCCAGTTTAGCTGTCTGTGTGTTGAATGCACACAATGTCCCCTGCTCCACCCTGTCATCTTCTCTAGTTTAAACCAACTCATTGCATAGGCACAGCCTTCTTGAGTCCAGCAGTCACTGCGTGGGAGAGTTCTTGTTTCTCAATGAAGTTTACAATATGCAGGTCAGGTTACGTCAAATGTTCCAAGGACAACTGTACTTACGTTGGCACAGAGTTTGCACAGATCGTAACTTGAAAGCTGTTCTATAAATGGAATTCTCAATGCTATTAGGAGCATCTGTAAAGAAAACATGACATATTATGGGAAAAGGACCATCTCATTGTGTGAATCCCACATCCTGGAAGGAAATCCTAGAGGCCATGCTATTTTACATGCTATTGTACAGGTTTCGAGATTTTTTTAGCTCTTTTTTCCTATCTGGAAACAAAAACAGACTCACACTACCCCAGGGATGCAAGTGACCCTGAAGAATACCCTCCAAGTCCACAAAAGTCGGAGTGGCCCTCCATCAATCCATCCACTTTTTATTAAAAAGGCACTGGTCTTGTGAAACAAATAGGACAAAAACTATATGTAGAATATAAACTCGATTCTGTTAATATTTTCTAGCTATATGTGGACACATGCATTTATGCATAAGTGAAAAAACCTCAAAGCCCTCCATTCACTCGACCATTTAGCAAGTGTTTATTGAGCTCTTACTACATGGCCCTGGCATGATTCTAGACCCTTGAGATACAGCAGTCAACTCATCTGATAAAGATGCCCACCCTATGGTGCTTAACTTCTAGGGCTGCCCATCCTCTTGTGAACAGTGGACATCACCAAGTACTTGAATTATATATAGTACTTGCAGTTGTTTCCTTCCTGTTTGTCAATATCACCTAAGTTTTTGTGAAGAGTATGTTATTTGCATGATCAGAAAAGAATCATTAACACCTTCTTTTGAGAGTCCTCACCATTGGCAATGCAGCGAGACTCAAATTTCTGAGCCCTTCCAGACCCTGGGTATATGCTTGCCCATTTCCGTGTAGAGAGAAGGGAGCCCAGAGCCAGCCACATTCCTTTCCTGTCCTTCCTTTTCTTTTAGGAAGATTCATTTATTTTTGATCTTCAGCTTCTATGTCAGATATGCAGAGATTATTATGCACTCTTCATAAGGTATTTTTATAACTTGAGTAAGAAAATGTAGGTAGCATGCTTGCTTGTCTCTTGTACTTCCCTTGAGGATTTAGAATTTTAAATCTGTTTCATCAGTCCTCTGAATTTGATTTTCATTTTGTTTAAGAGGCATAGAGCAATCTCATAGCAGAACTTTCTGTTACTTGAGATGGAAAGGATCAGCCTTCAGATCGTGACATAACAAAAACCAGAGTCTACCTTCCACTTACTCATCTATCTGTAATGTCGTTCAGTAAAACTTTATCGGGTCTCATACATTAATTGTTTAGTTTGTTTAGTCCCCTAAAATGGCCTGTGCCCACTGGTTATCACTGGGGTAGAGCCTGGTTCTCACAGCAGGGTTTCTGGGCCAGTGGCAGCAGTGTGGCCTGGGAACTTGCTGTAAATACAACTTCTGACAAAACTCTGAGTCTTCAGCTGCAGAATCCAGGGGTGAAGCCCAATGACCTGCACCTTAACAGGGCCTTGAGGTAAATCTGAGGCAAGTCAATGTTGAAAAGTGATGGGTAGAAAGGAAATTTATTGATTTTGTGTTTTATGATTAGCTTGATGATGATGATAATTTTTTTAGTTGGAGTCTCATTCCATCACCCAAACTGGAGTGTAGTGGCACCCTCACGGTCACCCCAGTGTCGACCTGCTGGGCTCTGGAGATCCTTCTGCTTCAGTCTTCCTAGTAGCTGGAACCACAGGCACAGGCTACCATGCCCGGCTAAGTTTTTAAATTTATTGTAGAGACGAGGTCTCACCAAGTTGCCTGGGCTGGTCTTAAACCCACAGACTCAGGCAATTCACTCACCTTGGACTCTCAAAGTGCTGGAATTACAGGCTGAGCCACTGAGCCTGGTCTGATTAAATGATTATTAAAGGTCTCTGCAACAGCAGTTTCAGCAGAGTCATGAATGTGAAAATCAAACTGCAGAGGATGGAGCAATGAACACAGGGTAAATAGAAATATAAAAGCAGACAAAATTTCACGATCTTTAACCTGGAGGGAAGGCAAAAGAACCGCAGCTGGATCAACACATGAAATCAACATCAGTTTCCAAAGGCAGGAGAGGTTCCATACTGTCTATGCTGGTCCGGGACGGGGAACTGAAGGAGGGAAGAGGCTGTGGGTCAAGAGTGGGATCCAGGTGCAGTCGGAGATAGTACAGTCAATCTTGGTGGGCACCTCATCCCTTGGGCATCCAGCATTTATTTTCCTTTCTTCCAGTGACCCACCTCCCCCAACCTGATTCCATGAGATGGTCTGGGTCCAAATCAGGCAAACCTCAAGCCAAGGAAACTGTTCCAGGACTCTGTTCAAGGTACCAGGGAAGCAGACTTATTTTATTTTTATTTTCTGCTGGACTTGAACTTGGAATTGCAAATTGGTACAGCAGTTACACTCTTATCAGGTTATTTAGCTTGAGAATGAAATCATACAACAGTGAGCAGAGATGAACCTGGAGCTGGAGAAACCACTTCCTGGTGACAATATCTGAGCCTGGGCAAGCTAGTCCTTCCTTGGTTATTTAATCTAACTGACTAATAAGAGTTGTATATATTTGTCTCATACAGCATGTTGTTTAGAAATACATCTACATTGTGGAATTTGTTAATGAGTTAACTAACATATGCATAACTTCTTCTTCTTTTTTTTGGTGAGAACACTTAAAATCTACTCTCTTAGGCCAGGCCAGGTAGCTCACACCTGCAATTCCAGCACTTTGGGAAGCTGAGGTGAGAGTATTGCTTGAGGCCAGCAGTTCAAGATCAGGCTGGGAAACATGGTAAGATCTTGTCCCTACCAAAAAAAAAAAAATCTAAAAAGTAGCTAGGAGTGGTGGTGTGTGCCTGTAGTTCCAGCTACTTAAGAGGCTGAGACATGAGAATTGTCTGAGCCCAGCAGGTGAAGGCAGTGGTGGCCCTGAGCGTGCCTCTGCAACTCCAACAGAGTGAGATTTTGACTCAAAAAAAAAAAAAAAAAAAGAAAGAAAAGAAATCTACTCTCTTAGCATTTTTCAAGAACATAGTGCTTTGTTACTAACTGCAGTTACCACGTTAGATCCTTTTCTGGGCTACGAACTCTGTGAGTTAATAAAGTCTCCCTGAGCTAAGTTTTCATCACAAACAACTGGGGCTTTTGCTAACTCATGCACTCCACTGGGTAGAGACGCTGGATGGGTACCACGTGGGGTGGGAGGCAGTGCATGCGGCAGGAAGGCTGCTCCTCGCTCCCTGGGAGAAAGGAGAGGACATGAAATGGGTGTAGGGAAAGGGTCATGTCAGGGCTGTTGTTTTCTCTATGAAGTGAGGACAGTTCACCTGCTGTGGGCGGAGACTCGAGGAACAGGTAAGATGTGCACAAAGTAGGTGGGAGTGGAGGAGGAGCTAGTCAGACTGTGGAAAGAGATGCCAGGCAACTTTGTATCTCCAACACTCCTTGTGATAACAGATTCCCAGGAAAGAGAGTTCACATCCAGAATGCCCACTCCAGGCAGGGTTGGAGCCCAAGACTTACTCGAGTTTATCACATGCAGGGAAGGAACCTTGAGAAAAATAAACCACCTTCAAATTTATCATGGTGAGTTGATAAGACTCAGGCAGTGGGGAGTTAGTGACTGGCACTTGGGAGTTCTATGGCCAAAACAGGCTGATTCTTGGTCCTGGCTAAGCAGGCCCTGAGCAAACGTGAAATAAGGGATGGCTGGAAGTTTCACGGGTTCAAACACAAGCGGCTGGATAATTTGTGGTGATATTAATCTTTTTCTTGCAGCAATGAGAGAATTTAAAGAATAGGAAGGTGATGTTTTCTTGTCCATCTTGAGTGTGCCCCAAGGTCTAAGCTCTTTTTACTCCTTTGGAGGTATAACAGTTTCTTTATGTTTAAGGGACACCCTTGAAGTCACCCTAATTCAGGCCTTCGTTTAATAGGACAGACAGGTCCATCAAAGAGTTAACCTGGTGTTTTCCTGCTGGAGAGGCTAATCCTGGACAGGAAAATGAGGAGTAGCCTACCTGGGACTGGGGCATGGGGCGTCTCCAGGTTGCCCTCACCAGCAGTGCCTGAGTGGAGGGGTGGCTGCCTGGTATACCCCCCCCCCGCAGGAGATTAGCCCCAGTATGCCAAGGACTTCTGTGGCCATCTCTACATGGCGTCTCCCTGTCTTCAAGTGGACTCCAGAGCCCAAGGCAAAGAGCTTGACAAGTGGTGGCCCCAAGTTGCTTGGATCAGGGTCTTGACCAGACATTCCGAGTAAGCGGTTCCTCTCTGTCTCAGGGGGCGGGGGTTGTGACTCCTTCCCGAACTTAACTCTGTCTAAACTTCATACCACACTGCAGTGACCTGATTTTGGTTTGGAAGATGACATTTCTTGCCCTCAACTGTCATGCTAAGTCACAGAGATGGTTATGCCCTGAGTCTGGCCAGACCTGACCTGGAGTGCTGGTGACACCAGCTGCCTCTCCCTGGATATGTCCAGCCATCAATAGGTGGTCATGACTTGAAGACACACACCTTTGACGAGTGTGGGCTGTCCCTAAAAAGGGCTACCAAAACAAAAGATTCTGTTTAAAAATCTTCTACATTTTCTTCATTCTCTGTCCAACAGGAAAAAATATACCCCCAAACCTACAATTTGCTCTAAACTTAATCTGAATTCATTATTTCCTTATTTCTCAGTTGAGAACTAAGTGTTTTAATTCAGTGTTCAAGAGAGGTGAAATCAGAAATAACTCTGCCCCGGGTCTGGAGAAGGAAGACAATTGAGAGTGAATGTTATAGGGTGGAGATGGTTTAATGTGCAATGCCCAGCATTCCCTTCTCCTCTGGATGTGGACCAGTGCTTGTGCCCTGGTTCCTCTCAGATGCAGAAAATCAGCAGACTAGGGATCTGCTCATTCCTAGACGGTGCTCTGCAGCCAGGCCCACCACAGTCCTGTCAGGTTCTGCTTTGCAGCATCATCTGATGAAGTCATGTGGTGTGTCCTGGCAAGCTGGGACAGAATGTGGCATGGACAGTGGGGACATAGCCAGTTGGGCCACCACTATACCTGCTCCCTCAAGACTGCGCCTTAAGATTGTTTCTGATGGTGGAAAAAACTCAGGAGAGGAAGAAATCACTGACTGCATCATGCCTAGAGCTATGAGCAAAGAAGTTTTAGATGCTTAAAGAAATAACAGCACAAGCCACATGTATTCTTGTTCATGGACGCCGTCTGACAGAGAAACGTCTTTGCTTCCAAGTGTTCCTATTTTTGCTTAGCTGCATAAGTGTGCTCATTTCCATAGATGCTGAGATGAGCATGACTCCCTCCTTCTCAACCACCCATCGTCTAGTTTGACAATCCAGAAGTAGGTGCTTCAGGCCAGCAGTTCCCCAAGTGTCCCAGGCAAGCTATGCCTGCGTTGCTGGGGACCTGGTAGAAGGGTACACTCCAGGGCCCCATCCTGAACCTGTGCTGCATCTTCACAAATCCTCCAGGAGACCCTGATGGTACTGATTGTGAGAAACTCTGCTTCAGAGAGACAGCATGGCTTTGAAGGGATGGTCTGCTGCTTTAGGTTGAGAGAATTAATATGAGGGCCCACATTGGAAAAACCCAAAACAACTGGAATCACTTGCAATGCTGTTTTAGATGAACAACTTGAGATTGTATAGAATTTTGCATAAAACAAGTAAGATGAGCCATCTAGATTTTAGCTAGGGGAATAAAGCTGTAAATAGATCCAGCAATGAAAATGTCACAGACCTGCCCTAGGCCTAACTTGGTCTTCAGAGTTGGTAGAAGAAAGGAGAACTGGTTTCTTCACATCCAATTACCACATATTCACAGGGACAGCTATGGGGCCTTTTCTCCCAACTTGGGCCCACAGAGTACTGTGAACTTATCTCTGGCATTAACATATGTACCATGATGTCATTTTAATAGTAAACTATGGGTATAAATGAAAATAGGATAAAACACTGTTTGTATATTTGAATAGCAATTTAAGATGCAATTATATTGATAGCAAGTATTTTGTTAAATTATTTTGGGTGCTTTGGAAACAATAGACCAAGAGCTCTTCAGTATATGATGGATTTCTCTTTAGAAGAGAAAGTCACTTTAATCAAATAACAGTTTCTTTTTCAGATAGAATTTTGCCAAATACTTACTCTTCTGCAACTCCAAGGTCTGAACATACAACACCTGCACCTCATTCTTTTGTTTACAAACTTTACAATAACACTCACCTTGTTTATCTGGGTCCATGTCACTAATGTTCTGGAATGGCAGATGGCAAGAGCGTCCCTGCAGCTAGAAATGAATCAGCATTTTTAAGCAGAGGATTTTGTAGTGGGAGCATGAGAGTGGGAAGCAAGAAGACAACTGCACAAACACTTTTACCTGAGGAACCATGACACAAGGTGTCAGGGATGCTGTGGATTTTCTCAGGATGATGAAAGGAGGAACACAGACAGAGGCTCCGACACTGGCCTTACTGTGCAGAAGACTGAGCACAGTTCCTGGAACAAATATCGTGAATACTTAGAATCTTTGAGGCATTATAATCTTAAGAGTGGACTGTATTCTCACTTCAGAAAAATGTAAATTTATCTGAATTTTAAGAACAAAAATGTGAAGCTCTTAGTACTTAAATTTCTAATAACACTAGGCTAAATAATTCCACATATTAAATTTCTAACAAATACTATTGATTTATCACACACCTATTTATAGATTCATCTAAGTGTGTATACATAGGATTCAGGTAATATTTTATTTTTCTTAAAGTGATCAATTAGCTATCTTGTTCATCATCTCATCTTGCAACTATTGTTTAAACTACACACATACACACACACAAGAAGTCTTTAAAAAGCTCATGAAAAATGCATATTATGAGAAACTATGCATGGATTTCAATTTTTTGCACCAAATAAAATCATACTAACCTATTATAACATGTCTGAGCAGGATCTAGTTTGAGGCACTAAGAAGTGTGAGACATGAATTTATTTTTTTATTCTTTTATTTTTATTTTTAAATGGAAGTAAATGTATTCACGATTCCTCTCCTAAGGTAGGGAGAGGAATTACACTAAAGAGAAGAACTCTTTCTGGGATGAGATGAGTCTCACTTTGATATATGTAAATAAAAACATACTTCATGCTGCCCAGGAGCCTGGGGTCCTCCAGTCAGGAGAGCTGCCGCGGGGCTGCTAGAGGAAGTAGGTTAGCACGATTATCTGTATGGGCTGCTGAACACCGGGCAGGGCTTGTTTCTCTTCTTCAGTTTCCTGGCACACGGGAAGCAGGCCATGAGGTGTCTGGTTTTGCCATGCATGATACACCTGTTCTTGGATCGACCTTGGCAGATCACACACAGCTCGATGCTGTTGAGGAGGAAAGCTAGCCTCTACGCCATCTTCCCTGTCTTGCATCTCTTCTCTGTCAAACTCTCAGAAGTCCTCCTGGCTGCTGCAAGTGATGCTACTTGAAATGGATGACTGGTAGTAGTCCTCGCTGTCCTGCGACTGGGAGGCTGGTGCAACCTTCTCATCACTTTTCTCAGGACTTGGCTCCTTGGAATCGCTCGCTGAAGTCTTTCTACAATTGGGACCATCGAAGCCCTCCTCAGCCTGCACTGAGTGCTCCGGCATGGCCTTCTCAGGGGCATCCCTCCATCCTCCCCTTTGACCTCAGGGAGTTAGTTCTCATGCAGGGCCCAGCACCTGTTGCAGTGCAACGGCAGGGGAGGGTCCACCTTGTTGCAAGTGATGCATGTCCAGTAGTCAGCTAAGGAAATTTCCAGATCTTCTTCAAAGGAGTCGGTATCACTCTCACCCACCTGGTACACAGTAACCCGATACACCTCATCATCTTTATCGGAGAGTTCTTGTCCTTCATCACTGGGGCTGTAATCTTCTGAATCAAAAGATTCAACTTCAAATTCTACGCTAAATTGATCTGAAACTGAATCCTGATCCAGTCAATCACCTGAATGCTCACTTATACCAGCATCAAGATCCTGTCTCACTGATGGCTTTCCTTCTAGATGAGGCAAATGAACAGGAAGCCACATGTGAAGACAAAGGCTTTTCTTCCTATAGCTCTGGGACAGGGTCCTTTGCATCACTCCTGCCTGCAAGGTGATACCTGTCCTCACTCACAGATGTGCCAGAGACTGCAAGTTCCTGCTGGTTAACTGTCACCAAGTTTCTGTAGATCAGTGTCTATATTTTCCTGTGCTCCTTCACAGAGAAGTTGGGCACGCCAAACAGGTCTCCCTGAAGGTTGTTTGAAGAATACATAATATGCTGCTGCTTTTTGTCATGCAGGCGGTTAGTCATGATGTACTGGCCAAGGTAAAACAGAACCTCTTTCATTGTGTGTCTTTTTGTGCACCAACAGACTGTAACAACTTCAAAAGCAATGGCTTTGGTCTTACTGCAGGGGTCATTTGAGACTTCAGGGGGCTCCTGGCCTCACGGGCTGTGTGCTGGATGGATGCCCTGGCCCCTAGGAGCATGGCCCCCTGGGCCGAGGCACAACGCAGGCCTCACTGGGGGCTCAGGGCACCCTTGGGCCTGCTGCCCGCCATCACCACCTCAACCCCGCAGCTGCTGATATGAATTTAAAAAGAGCAACATGAATTCTGCTGAAAGGGAATCAAGAGCAAACATCAATTTGATGGTGAAGCTTGGGTGGAAGAAGGATGAAATCACTAATGCTTCATGAAAAGTCTATGGAGAAAATGCCCCAAAGAAATCAGCCATTTACAAATGGAAAACTCACCTTAAGAAGAGATGAGACAATGTTGAAGATGAAGCCTGTAGCAGATCATCCACATCCATTTCTGAGATAAACATTTATCTTGTTCATGCCCTAATTGAAGAGGACAAACAACTAACAGCAGAAACAACAGCCAATACCACAGACATCTCAACTGGTTCAGCTTACACAGTTCTGACTGAAAAATTAAAGTTGAGCAAATTCCCACTCGATGGGTGCCAAAATTGTTGCTATCAGATCAGCTTCAAACAAGAGCAGAGCTTTCAGTGAAAATTTTAAACAAGAGGGATCAAGATCCTGAAGCATTTCTTCAAAGGACTGTAATAGAAGATAGAACATGGCTTTCTCAGTACTATCCTGAAGACAAAGCACAACCACAGCAAAAGCTACCAAGGGGTAGATGTGATTCAGGCACAAAGAAGACCTATCATGAGCAAAGGTCATGGCAACAGTGTTTTGAGATGCCCAAGGCATGTGGCTTCTGGACTTCCTGAAGGGCCACAGAGCCACATCTGCTTATTATGAGAGTGTTTTGAGAAATTAGCCAGAGTTTTAGCAGAAAAACACTCAGAAAAGCTTCACTAGACAGTCCTACTCCACCATGACAAGGCTCCTGCTCACTCCTCTTATCAAACAAGGCCAATTTTGTGAGAGTTTCTAAGAAGCATCATTAGGCAGCCACCTTACAGTCCTGATTTGGCTGACTTTTGTTTTCTAATCTTAAAAAAACCATAGGCAAGGCTCAGTGGCTCAGCCTGTAATCCCAGCATTTTGGGAGGCTGAAGTAAGTGAATTGCCTTAGCCTGAGAGTTCGACACTAGTCTGGGCAACTTGGTGAGACCTTGTCTCTACAATAAATTAAAAATTAACCAGGTTTGGTAATGTGCATCTGTAGCTCTGGCTACTTGGAAGGCTGAGGAGGAAGGATCATTGGAGCCCAGCAAGTCGATGCTGGGGTGGCCATGAGTGTGCCACTGCATTTCAGCCTGGGTGACAGAGTGAGACTTTAACTCAAAAAACAAACAAGCAAACAAAAAACCAACAACAACAGCAATAACTTTGTAAAGGGCACCTATTTTTCTTCAGTAATACTGTAAAAACAAAAACAAAGAAACAACAACAACAAAATCCTGAACTGACACAGTTGAACTCCCAGGACCCTCAGTTCTTTAGGGATGGACTATTGATTGGTATCATTGCTTTAAAAAAGTCTTGAACATGATGGAACCTATGTTAAATAAAATTTATATTTTTAGTTTTAAATTTCACTTTTCACAAACATGTTTAAGTCCCCTTATATATGTGTATGTGTGTATATTCTACATTCTATATATATATATATTTTTTTTAATTTTTATTTTTTTTTGAGTTGGAGTCTCACTCTGTCACCCAGACTGGAGTGCAGTGGCCGCTCCAGGCCACCGCAACCTCGACCTGCTGGGCTCCGGTGATCCTTCCACCTCAGCCTTCCAAGTAGCTGGAACCACAGGGGTGCGCTACCACACCCGGCTAATTTTTGATTTGCTGTAGAGATGAGGTCTCGTCAAGTTGCCCAGGTGGGTCTCAAACCCGCGGGCTCAGGTAATCCACTCGCCTCGGCCTCCGAAAGTGCTGGGATTACAGGCTGAGCCACCAAGCCCGGCCTATATTATATATATTTTCTTTCCAAAAAAAAAAAAGAATAGGTTATGCTATAAAAAAGCTTTATGTGCCTAGTTCTAAGAAAAAGACATATTTGTAAATATGGGCCATTGAAAATTGTTTTAAAAAGTTATGTAATAATGAAATATAAATAGTATTTTACTCCATTTTAATGAATGAATGAATTAGCACACAAACTATTTGGGCAGATAAATAGCATTTTCCAAAAAGACAAAATAAAGCAAAACCTGGTTGTATTCGTTATTTAAACATATGATAGAATAGTTGCCAAAACCTAGGAAGGTTTTGAATATATCAAGTAAGATTTAGAAAGTTTGTAGCATGCGACATCAGGTTAGGACTCTTCTTGGTATAGACATGCTCCCCCAGACTCTCACAGAGGTCCCCAGGTGGACCTGGAAGAGTCTGGCCTCTATCTAGTCCATAGGACACACACCTGGAGACATTCTGTCTTGGCCACCATGCCTGTCCTTACCTTTTCCTCAGTTTCTCTGGAGAAGCACTCTAGTCAAACATGCTGGAAAATGACCTGGTGGCTCTGGAGAGGGAAGAGCTGAGTAAACACAGGTTTCTGATGCAGAGTTCAAACGTGCAGTTGCTTTTTTGTTCTGACTGCCTGGCAGCTGCATACAGAATTGTGAAATCTGAGGGTGCCCTATCTTTAAGGGCTCACAGATGTACATTAATTAGTAATGAAGACCTTGAATAATTTAAGGCCATGCTTATGTCTCTGTTTCAAAGAGCCATTTTCCTATTAGTTTTGTGTGTAGGAGAGGCAGGTAGAACACCTTTCAGTGCTACTGAGAGCAGGGCTTACCTCAGGATCAGGAAGCATAAGAAGGGCTCCTACTCCAGGTATCCACCACATTACAAACCATCCCAGACAGGAACGACCTAGGAATGTAATCAAATTCATTTTATTAATTCCTTTCTAAACACAGTGATATGATTACACATCTTTAAAAAGACACTAAATATAATGCAATTCTTCAGAATGATGATAATAATTCATTATGAATGCATATTTTCTCTTAAATTTTAGCTGTAATCTACAAATGCCTTATTTCTAAAGAAGTTTAGATGAAAAGAAACCTGTTTTCCTCCTAATAGGGCTTTTAAAACGTGATGTCATGTGAACCAAATGTACTGGAACTTCACCATGAATGCCTTCAGGCTGCTGAGAAGTAGGGGAGTTGATTTTAATGTCTTTCAAAAATGTTAGAAACCAAAGAGTACATGTGTTACTCCAGGAACAGCACCTGGCGAACCAGCAGGTCTGGGAACTCAAGTCCCAACTGATACACTTAGAACACCTATGATGCTACGTGACCCAGGTTCACTCTAGAATGTCCTGTAAAAAAAAAAAAATCAGTTTTGCAAAGTGAGTATAATATCCAAGGACAGCTAACTTATTATTTTCTTTTTGAAACATATTAGTATCACATTATTGGTTTCTTAAAAACTGAAACTTGGCAGGGCATGGTGGCTCAAGCCTGTAATCCCAGCACTTTGGGAGGCTGAGGTGAGGGGATTGCCTGAGCCCACGGGCTTGAGAACAACCTGGGCAACTTGGCAAGACTTCATCTCTACAATAAATCAAAAAATTAGCTGGGCTTGGTAGCGTGCGCCTGTAATTCTGTCTACTTTGGAAGGCTGAGGCAGAAAGGTTGCCTGAGCCCAGTAGGTTAATACTGGGGTGGTCATGAGTATGCCACTGCACTCCAGCCTGGGCAATGGAGTGATACCCCAACTCATCCCCCTACCCCCAATAAACATACTTGTGCAGGTATCTTTTTTATAGAGTGAATTGAGTTCTTCAGGGTTTATTCCCAGTAGGGGGATTGCGGGGTCATAAGGAAGGTTGATTTTTAGAGCTTTAGGAATCGCCACACTGATTTCCACAGAGGCTGCACTAGTTTACACTCCCACCAACAGTGTAGAAGTGTTCCCTTTTCACCACACCCTCTCCAGCAACTGTTATTTTTTGAGTTATTGATAATGGCTGTTCTAACTGGAGTTAGGTGGTATCTCAGTGTAGTTTTAATTTGCATCTTCTTGATGACTAGTGAGGTTGAACATTTCTTCATGTATCTGTTGGCTGCTCGCATATTTATCACAGCATTGTTCACAATAGCAAGATCATGGAACCAACCATGCTGTCCATCAAAAGAGGACTGGATTAAAAAAATGTGGTACATATACATGATGGAATATTACACAGCCATAAAAAAGAACAAAATCATGAATTTTGCAGCAACCTGGATGGAATTAGAGTTTATAATACTGAGTGATCTCTCACAGAAACAAAGATCTGAGCATCACATGTTCTCACTCATAAGTGGACCTTGTACAACTACTGTAATACTATAAGAAAAGGATTGACAGTGGCGGGAAACTATTGAGGGGGGACAGAGAGGGGAAGGGAGGTGGGATTAATGGTAGTCAATATCTGTCTGGGGAAAGGGGGGCACACCTCATCAACAAGGGTACCTGCACAATGAATATTTGTATATCTAACCCTTAACTAACTTTAAAATAAAAAAATTTATATTCAAAAAAATAAAATAAAAAATAATTTAAAAGAAAAAACTCCAGAAACAAACAACCCATAAAACTGAAACTTCGGGCATTTTGAAAAACAGAAATTGATAAGCTATGGGGCAAGAATAGGACTGAGTGAAGGGAGACAAAACCTAATATTTGGCTTTACCTAATAAAAGATGTTGGTTTTCTGGAGGCAGGTAAGGCAAAAGCCTAGGAAGAGGGAAAGTCTATCCCAATGGAATCTCTGTTTGAGTGCTGCAGATGCAAAGTTAAATTGTATTTCAAATTTTCATTTTATGTCATGTCTGCATCAAGACACACTGTAGCATCTGATATCTTGGCAACAGCACGAGGTTTGAACATTTGTCTGAGACCTGCCATGTTCAGATCCAGTAGACCTCCGACACTGACTCATTCTGTGAATCAAGAATCTTGGTACCAAAAAAAAAAAAGGTTCAGTCAAAATAACATAATTAAATAGACACATGTTTAAGTACATAAGAATTAACCAGAGTGTGCTGGAAAGTAACTGAGGCAGGTGAGCATTGGTCATTCTGAGCTCATAACGTGACTGGCCTTTGGACAGGCTTAGAGAACATCAGGGCTATCTTGGTTTTTGCTTCTGTCAGCAGGAACTCTGTGGATACTGCTGCCCAGAAAGACCTAGCATGAAAGACCAGTTCTTTTCTTCCAGTAAAGCTTTTTGAGCTATAAATCAAAACCAGTTTTTTTTCTTTCTGTAAATGTTTTGGGTTATCATCACATTTATGATCTTAGAAGATCATAAATAACTAACAAGGTGGCATGTATTGCTAGCTGGTCACTGACACTTTGCCTTCTGAAATAACCTACCTCGAGCAAGCAGGGAGCAAGAGGTTGCCATCTCTGACCCACAGCTGGCCCAGCATGGGTAGACAGGTCCCACACAGCCTGCGACTGGCCGGCGCTCCTTCCCATGTATAGGACTGCTTCCAGTCACTCTCCTCTGAGGGTCTGTCTACATGCATTTGAAGACTGCAACTCTGGGAAGAAAGAGGGTCTATATACATGATGAATAATTTCAGAGAAAAAAATTAAATTGCTAAAATTGACTCAAAAAAAAAAAAAAGAAAACATATATCAAGGAAGAGACAGCAAATGAGCTTAACATATAATGTTCTGAGCCCAGATCATTATATGAGTCAACACTTTGAAGCTTTAAAAAGCAAAAGCTTCTTACACTATGAAAATGGTTAAAACTCTAAGAGTATCAAATTAATTTTATGAAACCAGCAAAATAATGTATGGCAAAATGACAAAGCAATGATAATCTCTTTCTGTCTCTTTCTCTCTATTCCACACATACTCTCATACAAAAAATATATGGGTCAATGTTTTTTATACATATGGATGAAAAAAACCCTAAATAAAGAACATCGGCACCATATATTAAAGGAATAATTGAACCACAACTGAGTAGGTTTTATTCTAGGAATAAGAAGATGCTTGATATTTGGAAATTTATAACATAATTTAACTTATTAATAGATTTAATAAGAGAAATTAAGCGATAATTTCTGTAGATGTTGCAAAGACACTTGATATGATTATTTCAAATTAGTTAATTATTTAAACTGACAAATAAAAATTGCGTATGTGTATTGTGTGCAAAATTATGTTTTGAAATATGTATACATTATGGAATGACTAACAAAAGCTAGTTAACGTGCATTATTTCATGTACTCATTTTTGGGATGAGAACACTTAATGTCTACTCTCTTCGTGATTTTTCAAGAATACAACACAGTGTTATTAACTATAGTTACCATCTTGTACAATAGATCTTTTGATCTTATTCTGCTTGCCTAAGTGAAATTTTATATTCTCTAATCAGCGTTTTCCCAACCTCTCCCTCACCTCAACTCCTGGGAGCCACCATTCTACTCTCTGCTGCTATAAGTTCAGCTTTTTCAGTTTAGGTTGCATGTGTAAGTGATATCATGGAAATATGTGTCTTTCTGTGCCTAGATTATTTCATTTAATGTAATGTCCTCTAGGCTCATTCATTTTGTTGCAAATTTATATGACTGAAGAGTATTTCATTGTGTATAACCACATTTTCTTTATCCATTTGTCCTTTGATGGACACTTAAGTTGCTTCCATATCTTGGCTATTGCAAATAATGTTGCAATGAACATGGAAGTGCAGATATCTCTTTGATATATTGATTTTATTTTCTTTGGATAAATACCCAGTAGTGGGATTGCTGAATAATATGATAGTTCTATTTTTAACTTTTTAAGGAATCTCCATACCATTTTCTGTGATGGCTGTATTAATCTACATTCCCACCAACAATGTGAGAGTGTTCCCTTTTTCCCACTTTCTCGCCAAAACTTATTGTTTGTCTTTTTGGCAATAGCCATTCTAACAGGTGTGAGGTGATCTCTCATTATGGCTTTAATCTGCATTTCCCTGATGATCAGCAATTTTGAGCATTTTTCCATAAACCTGCTGGTCATTTGCCTGTCTTCTTTTGAGAAATATCTATTCAGATCTATTGCCCATTTTCAAATCAGGCTATTTGGTTTCTTGCTATTTAGTTGTTTAAGTGTCTTATATATTTTGGATATTAACTCCTTATTAGATATACAGTTTGCAAATATTTTCTCCCATTCTGTGGGTTGTGTCTTCACTCTGTTGATTATTTCCTTTGCTGTGTAGAAGCATTCTAATTTGATGTAATCTCATTTGTCTATTTTTGCTTTAGTTGCCTGTGTTTCTGGGGTCAAATAAAAAAAGTCATTGGCCAAACCAATGTCATAGAGATTTCACTCTATGTTTTCTTTTTTTTCTCCCCCACATTCATGCTCTATGTTTTCTCTTTAGTAGTTTTACAGTTTTGAGTCTTATGTTTTAAGTCTTTAATACATTGTGAGTTTAATTTTTTGTATATGGTGTGAGATAATTTTATTCTTCTCCTTGTGACTATCCAGTTGTCCTGACACTATTATTGAAGAGACAGTCCTTTCCCCATTGCATGTTCTTGGCACCATTATAGAAAACTGACCATAAATATGTGGATTTGTTTCTGGGCTCTCGGTTCTATTCCACTGATTTAAGTGTCTTTTTATGCCAATATTCTGCTGTTTTGATTACTATAGGTTTGGAATATATTTTGAAGTCAGACAGTGTGATGCCTCTGGCTATGTTCTTTTGTTTTAAGATTGTTTCACCTATTTGGGAGACCTTTGTGGTTCCATACCAATTTTGGGATTTTTTTTCTATTTCTGTGAAAAATGTCATTGGGATTTTGAAAGGGATTGTATTGAATCTGTAGATCACTCTGGGCAGTATGAAGATTTTAACAATATTGATTCTTCCAATCCATAAGCATCAGATATCTTTTTATTTATTTGTGTTTTGTTCAATTTCTTTCATCAATGTCTTACAGCTTTCAGTGTACAGCTGTTTCATTTACTTGGTAAAATGGTACAATAATAATAACACCACCTATATCATTATTTTCTCCATTTTACTGAAGCCTCATTTATTCTAAACTATATTATTATATGGTTGTGGATTTTCTAGGTGTTATTACCTGTAAATAATTACAGCTTTATATTTTTCCTGTTGTTTACATCTTCCATTTCTTGTTTCATGGCATTGGTCACTGTTTTCAGAACAAGTTACACACGTAAAAAAAAAAAGAAAAATTCAGTTAGAGAATATAACAGAAAGATTTAATTCACGGTTTGACAGAGATTTTAAAATATTTTTTAGTAGAAAACTACCAGAGGCTATGAATTCATGGCCGGGGCTTCTAAAATTTTATATCAGAATTATCAATGACTTCCTTCTTGCTAAATCCAAAGTATCTTTTTACCTCCATTGTAGCTTTTTATTATTAAACTTGAATTTTTCAGTTTCAAAATACATAAAAGTTGGAAAAATAGTACAAATAACTTTCATATACCTTTCATTTGGATTTACCAAGTGTTGTTATATAAATATATGTACGGAGACATATATATTGTGATTTTTTTGAAGCTTTTTTGAGTAAGTTGTGAACATTTTGGCCCTTTACTCTGATGTACTTTAACTTGAGTTTCGTAAGGAAAAAAAATTCCTTTCCATAGCCACTGTATAAATTTTAAAGTCAGGAAATGTAACATTGATACAATACTATTATCACCTAGATCGTTTTTAAAATTTTCATATAATATTCTTTACAGCAATTTTTTCCTGGCCCAGGATCTAATCCAGCATCACACATTGCCTTTAGCTGTCATATTTCTTTGATCCCCTGCAACTGAGTCTAATTCCTCAACCTCTCCTTGTTGATCATGCAGTTAACAGTTTTGAATAGCACAGGTCAATTAGTTTATAGAAAGTCCATTAAATGAGTTTGCTTATTTTTTCTCTGTGATTCTTTTCAATTTTTATGTTTTGTACACAGGGATACCATCAAAGATGCTTTGTCCTTCTCAGCACATCACATCAGGAGGCACATGGTATGAGTTCATCTAATTACTGGGTGATATGACAAATGTATATTTGCTTAATGTCTTTTCAAGCTGGTGTCTGTATCCTTTAGACATGTCTCACTTAATTTTTTTTTTTTTTAGTATTTCTTTATTTTCTATCTCAGCAAGATATTGCAGATTTATCATATATCTTTCCTGTGCCAGTCCTAGAATCAATCATTTCTTCAAAAAGGCTTCATTTCTTCTGATGGAAAATGGCTTTGGAACCCAAAATTCAGGTGCTAGATGTGTCCATTGCTATGAGGATGCCTTTCACAAGTTTATGGTAGCTTCAATTCCAGTCCAACTATCCAGAACCAAAGGATTCTTCTTTTCTTCCTCCATCCCATATCTGTTTCACCATTCTCCAATACTGATCATCCTGGCTTCCCGAAACATTGATATATGTGTTCATTTGCTCGATCTTTAGCTTATCATTTAAGCTTTTTCCCTTTAAAACTCTCTCTCTTGAACTCTGCTATGCCACTCTACAGGTTCTCCTCCCACCTGAGGGCTGTTTCTTCTGAGTCTTTTTTGTTGACCCACCTGTTCATCAAATATTGGAGTGTCTTCAGGATAGGTCTTGGGCTTCCTTCCTTTCCCTTCCCTTCCTACACATGTTGTATAGTGTCTAGATCCCGTACCTCCTTTAAGTTAGTAATTCACAAATTGATAACTCTAGCCCTGGCCTCTTTTCAGAACTGTAGATTTACTGATAACTTGGCATCTCCATTTAGGTGTTAAACCTGGCATGCTCCTGATTGTCTATCCTCAAGTCTGTTCTCCTGTTATTACACATATCAGAAAATGGCATTACCATCCACCCAGGTATTCAAACTGAAACCAGGTAATCTTTTATTTCTCCTTGTTATTCACCTTTCTTTCTATTTTCATTATGTATTCAAATCCCATGAAGACTACCTTCAGAATACATCTTAGATTTTCCATTTCTCCCCATCCCTGCTGCTACCACCTCATCTAAGTCGACACCCCTCACATGGACTCTTGTAATGGTCTCCTTGCCTCTGTTCTTGCATGACTCCCAAGTTTTCTTTATAAGGCACTTACAGTGGCTTCAGAATCCAAATTACCTACAAAAAGACTGAATGAAACCTTCCATGAACTGTCTCTTTCTTAAAACCTATCCCATACCTTTCTTACACACATATGGGCTAGTTTCTTTTTGTATTTAAAAGCTAACTAGTTGACCGGGATTGGTGACTCAGCCTATAATCCCAGCACTTTGGGAGGCTGAGGCGAGTGGGTTACCTGAGCCCGCGGGTTCAAGACTAGCCTGGGCAACTTGGTGAAACCTCGTCTCTACAATAAATCAAAAATTAACCAGGTGGTAGCACGCGCCTGTAGTTCCAGCTACTTGGAAGGCTGAGACGAAAGGATGGCCGGAGCCCAGCAGGTCGAGGTTGCGGTGGCCGGTAGCGTGCCACTGCACTCCAGTCTGGGCGACAGAGTGAGATTCCAACTCAAAAAAAAAAAAAGCTAACTAGTCTCCTCACTGACCCCCTGTGCACAGGGCCTTTGCACTTGCTATTGTCCTTCCTTGGAATGCTTCTTCCAACTCATCTCATGACTGTCCCACCTTCATCCTTCAGGTTTTTCTGAGGTCTTCCATGACAACCCTATCTGAAGTAGCTTTAACACATCACTCCATATCATTCATAACTCTTAGCTCAACCTGTTGAGGCAGGAGATAGCTAAAGAAAGCCTAGGCAGACAGACAGGCCCAGTCCTCAGGTAACAATGTAGCAAATTTCCTGCAGGCCTCTCAGGCTGATACATTGCATTGGTAAACAAACTCCCTAAGAACCTCTGAAACTAGAGCTTAAGTATTCACTGCTGGGATAGAAAAATGACTAATCAGCTCACAGCTAGTGCTAGCCAGTCAGCTCAGTCTTAGGGCTAAATAAGCCCCAGGTTTCAGTTTCAAATCGGCAACCCCTTTGGGTCCCCTCCCACTTGTGGGCACTTTTCTCTCAATAAATCCTGCTTTCTTACTTTCTGGTTGTCCGTGTCCCTTATTTTTCCTGAGCATGAAATTTTTGTTGCTTATAAGCTATCAGTCAATGGTATTTTGTTGTAATGGCCTGATTGGATTAAGGCATTTGTCAAATGCTACTGTTAGGTCAAGTTGACATGCGATCTGCAAGCTCATCATGGAATGTTGAAAACATAGTGATAATTGGGGGTGCTGAAAGCTTGATTTAATGGCATTAGTTGAGTATGACTAGTGTGTGTTGGTCTTGAGCAAGACACCCTAGGGCTTGTAGCTGCTTTCCCAGAGAAGGCGGGAGACTGGACATGCCACAAAACCCTTGCTATGGCCCCTTTGTGTAGGAATCATGCTTTTTAGTACCAATGGAGAGACTTCTGATTACATATCTCTGTGGGCTCATAATTTCTCCCAAGAAGTTAATATTAGGGGGCAGAATAGCTGCTCACTATTGGGAGGCTACAGTTTGCTTCTAGACACTCCTCTGCAAACTTGGGTGACTTTTCTGTGTCCACTGTAGATGGGGCAACATTCAGCTTTGGCCCAGGAGCATCTGAGAGTTAAAAATGTTCATTTTAAGGTCAGCAAAGAAGCAAATGGAAGTTACATATGACATTTTACAAGTACCCTGGTAGGATGTAGAGGGAGGAATAGTCTTTATTCAATTTCTTTCTCTTAGAATCTCATAATTATTTTCTCCCTGAAACAAAAAGAAATACATAATGGTTTGGTTAAGAGAGGAAAGAACACTCCACTGTGTCAGACCTAAAGAGGTTCAGTGGAATGAGGTTTGAGAACACTCCAGGCAGGGCAGATGATATGTGTAAAGGCAGGGAGACAGCAACCCCAAGACTCCTAGGACAGTTTGGATGGCCTTAGGAAATGCTAAACAGTTTACTGGTAAGCTTGGATAAAGTCAAAGTCAGAAAGTGAAATCCAGATTAAAGCATGTGGGGTGTAGGGAGCTGGGGAGGGGCTGACTCGAGGGGTGATGGCCACCGTCTAGGGCAGTGGTCATCAAATGCACATTCTTGGGCCCCACCTCAGACTTACTGAATCATAAACTCTGGAGAAGAGGCCAGCAATCTGTTTTAACGAGTGATTCTGATTCACACTAATGTTGAAAATCCCTGGTCTAGGACTGAGCGAGGCTGATGGCATTTACTAGGTGGTATTAGGGGACGATATAAAAAAGATAGGAGTCAACACAGGTTTTGAGCCTGGCTGGGTGGAAAGTCAGTTGTTTAAATTATCTGGATATTTTTCTTAATTCCCTTAAAACAAATATTGAAAGACATTTCCCTATTAAGTTACATACCTGTGAACAAGTATATATAGACATTGTTGATAAGCAACAAAAACCACAATTAACAAGACTTGAAATAAAGTTATTTACTGTTTGACAGAAATTCTGGAGTTGGTCCAAGGTTGTGTCAGAGGCTCATTAGGATCACTGAAGCCTCAGGCTTAGGTAACAGGCCTTTCCCTTCTGCTCTGCTATTGCCCATGCTGGTCTCTTTCCTCATGACCACAGAACAGCTGCCCAACCTTCATGCTGTCCTGAGAACAGCATTTTAAGCAGAAAGGAAGTGGGGGGAGCAAAGTGCTTTCTTCCTGCATACTATTCTTTCTCAATCTGTGTCTCTGAAACTGTCTCTCTGAATCTCTGTTTCTTTCCATCTGTCTTTCTTAATCCCTCTGTCTCTCTCTGTGTGTCTCTCTCTCAATCTGTCTCTTGGTGCCTCTCTCACACGTCCAGACTTCTTATGTATTGTTGTCCAAAACTGGCCCACATACCTGCCCCTGAATCAATTTCTGGCAAATGGGGCTATATCAGGTATCTCAATATCTACTGGGACCAGTAGTGTTGGGCCCATTAGCATCCCCCCATCCCAACAAAATCAGAATTCTGTTAGTCAAGAGGATGGGGCAGGGCTGTGGGAAGGACAACCTAGTGCTGGTTACAGTCACAGAATGTATATAAACCTAACTCATGTTCCAGTGACACACAAAGTAATCGCTTTATTCATATAATGTCTTTCTCCAAATCATACTCTAATTTTCCTACTGAATATTGCTCCATCTTTTACCATGATAGTTTTCACACATACATTGTTTTTAATACCCTCACATTAAAATTACTTCTAATGGAAAAGCAGACTTGAGAGGTCCCAGTATATATATGCCACATTATATACCACAGGCCACTGTGGTAAGAGCTAGTGCATCTGCTGGGGGGGGGGGGGGGGGGGGGGATCTCCCTGAAAAATATCTTTGAAGTGACACCATCATTATTTTAAAAATAAACAGAAAACATGAATACTCTTCCCCCCAGTGTAATTCCAGACTTATATTAATTTGGGACAAATGTATGGTGGTATATAGGGAATAAAGTTAATTCTAGGACACCTGGCTACCCTGCAGTGCTCTACACACATGGCTGTCCTCATTCATGCAAGACGGCTGGGGCAGGGGCTAAATGGGCTCCTAAAGGGGAGAAAACTGTGTGGGTCTCTCCCTAGTCCTTCCCAGATGTCCACTGAGTGGAGAAGAGCTTAGGTTTGACATTCTGGGAGGTCTACGGGGCAGGACCAAGACATGGAAAGGTGACGTGTATGCATGGCTGCATCCTCCCCTGCTCCCAGGAGGGAGTGACTCATGTGACTGACTTGAGAGTGTGTGGGGGAAGACTTGCTGGGGCTGCATCTTGGTTTCCAGTCTCACTCACTTTTATCATGAGAGCCCTGCCTGTTGAGAGCACCGCCATAATGTGTGCCGCTTGTGCAGAGTACCGCCTGATGTTCACCCAATCACTGTCCTCTGTGGTCATATTCCCATGGCTGAGGACCCCACAAGGACAGGCAGCGGCAGGGGTGACATTAGGGCGCAAAGCCCATGTTCTTGACACAGACACTGTGCTCTCCTCACAGTAGCATCAAGTGCTGACGGGAACAAGCAAAGGCCACCATGGCACTGAAATCAGCTATTTGTTATGGCAGTGCTGAGGCAACGCAGGAGACCTTACATTCCCTGAGTTTTCAGAACATCATCTGCACTTAAGAGCTAGTAGAAAGACAAAGCAAAGATATCAGCAGTTTTTAACCTGACTCATAGGCCTTCAAAAATTCATAACTGGCATTTGTGAGGGTCTGGAAAATAATTGAGCATACTGGTTTGACTACTACTGCTTTAATAAAAGATGATTTTTTACTTAAACCATGCAATTATATAGGAAAAATTATACTTTCTTTCAAAATTCAGTTTATTAAAGCTGCATCTGGTGTCAAGAAGCAGAAGCCAATTCACTCTAAGCTAAAGAGGTGATGTGTTGCACAAATTGTATGCCACACAAACCCAAGGAGAAGTAGCCCACAGCTGGGTCTTGTGAAGGTGGTGTTATGGCCAGTTCTGTAGATCCCATGGCAGGTCCTTCATTGCCATTAACCCGATGCAGATACCAGCTCACTCAGCCACTGCTTCTGTGCACATTTTTTGAGAGAGAGAGGAAATAGGAGTGGCTCCCCTAGTTTATGGTGCACATATTTGGCCTGGTCAGCTGAGACCATGGAGGCGAGGACACTTGAGCAATTGTAGCCACAGAGGCCACGTCCTGGGATCAGCCAGTGGAAGGAGCAGGCTCTCCCAGGAATATTATGGGCAAGGGGTAATGACAGAAAACTCTGTTCAGCATAGTTCAAAAAATAGCCATTGATACCAAAATACTTGAGACAATATAATTATTAATAAGCAAACAGTAGAGGGTCAGGTGACAGAGTGGCTGAGCTCTGATTTCTGGGCCATCAGTTACTGAAACGCCTGCATAGTATCATCTGAGACTGAAGTAAACCTTTCAAATTATCCTTCCTAAACACAGACATTCACATATATTCTTTGCATATTTATTGCACTACCAAACATTTTATATTTGGTCTGATTTGATCTGTAAGGGTTCCACAATTTGCCTTCAAACTCTGTAAAAAGAACAGAAATGAAAAAACATAACTATTTAAAAAACACATCAGGGCCTATGCTATGTTTTACTGGCTTTTCTTCAGCTCCCTCCTCCCTTGCTTCCCGGATTCTGGCATTTACAGATTAGCGGCAGTGAAAGAGCATGAGTTGGGGGGAGTCTACTGGAGACAAAGCCAGAGCTACTGGCAGACATGTTCACACAATGAGTCAACTGGCCTCTTGCGCCCATTCCCCATCCAACTTGTATATGGCTGCCGGCAGCACCTTGTCTCTTGGCTATGCTTGTCCTCCAATTCCCACTCCCCATGATCAGCCCTGTTCCAAGGCCCATCACACTGAGTATTTCAGAGTGAAAGATGCATGAAACTGAGTTCGTTTAGCTGGACAATTGTGAGAAAGAGTGAGGTCTTGGGTGAACATTGTGGTGGCAGTCATAGGGAAGCCACACCAGTCCTGTTTTCAGCTCAGCTGTACACATGAAAGCCTGGACATGCAGGTTGGTTGTGTCCACTTCCTGTTCATTGTGAAGGAAAGATGATGTTCTCCCTGTTAGGGCTTGGTCGTGAGAAAGCCCTATCCTCTGCCACCCGGCTCTACTGCATAACAGGAAGATACTTGTTGATGCTTTGTGTACTACCTACCATTGCAGGCTCACGGGTCTGGCTTTTCAGAGGCTTGAGAATCTGATTTTAAAAATCCACTGCAGTAAACAGAGAAGTAAAATAATGGTTTTCTGTATTAAAGTGCATGTTCTGCAGTTATTCTCATTTCTCTATCTTGTTCCTTCCACTCTCCAGGCCCTTGAATGCACTGCCCTCCTAGGAGCTGCAGATGCTGGGCCCCTTCACATGGTATCTCAGCCCATGACAGGCTGAGATTGGCTCTGTTGTCCAGGCACAAGGCTCAGTGCCACCTCCTCCCACCCCCTCCCCTTGGAGCCCCAGGTTACTAGGTAACTCCTCAGGGCTGCCAGCCTTCTACAGAGGTTCCAGTGAGAAGGGGGTCAAAGTGGAGACAGACTGAAGTATTATTTTTTGATATATGATTTGTATAGGGAGATTTAGAAAATCTATAATTCTCTACATAAATATCTGCAAGTGTTCACACACACACACACACACACACACACACTTGACAGCACCAGGCTGGGGGACCAACCCCACACAGTCAAATAATCTGTGCATAATTTTTGACTTCCCCAAAACTTTACTAACAATAGCCTACTGTTGCCTGGAAGCCTTGCTGACAACATAGTCAATTAACACATATTTTGTAGATTTTATGTAGTATAGACTGTATTCTAAAGAAAAGAAAATGTCATTAAGAAAATCATAAAAGCTGGGCTCGGTGGCTCAGCCTGTAATCCCGCGCCTTTGGGAGGCTGAGGTGAGTGGATTGCCTGAGCCCGCGGGTTCGAGACCCGCCTGGGCAACTTGGCGAGACCCCATCTCTACAATAAATCAAAATGAGCCGGGCGTGGTAGCGCGTGCCTGTATTTCCAGCAACTTGGAAGGCTGAGGCGGAAGGATCACCGGAGCCTGGCAGGTCAAGGTCGCGGTGGCCGGGAGCGGCCACTGCACTCCAGTCTAGGAGACAGAGTGAGACTCCAACTCAAAAAAAAAAGAAAAAAAAGAAAATCATAAGAAAGAGAAAATGTCTTTACTATTCTTTAAGTGAAAGTGGATCGTCATCAAGATCTGCATCCTTATCATCTTCATGTTGAGTAGGTGGAGGAGTAGAGGGGCTGGTCTTGCCATCTCAGGGGTAGCAGAGATGGAAGAAAAGCCATGTGTAAGTGGACCTGTGCTGTTCAAATCCGTGTTGTTCAAGGGTCAACTGTTTATATATGTGTGTGTGTGTGTTTGTACATATATATATACATGTGTGCACATATATGTGATGAGGCATACACATATACATGGAGATTAATCTCCCAGCTCTTCCCTGTTAAGAGAATTATGAGGTGGCTCTGTCAGTCCTGTCTTCTGGGGAAGAGCCTGTCTTGCCACATGCTATGTCAGGCTTTGTAATGAAGAACTGAGGAGAAAGCGAAAGTGAGAAGGAAGAGACATAGGGACAGAGCTGAGCTTAGAGGATTGGGGAGAGTTCATAGTGAGTAGGACATGGGTGCAGTTTTATTAAAAAAATTTTGCTGACCTTTTTATCCCCCATTCAAAGTGCTTATAAAGCATAAGAAAATAAATGGAGTCAATAAAAAATCACTTCAGTTGCTGGGCTGTGCTCTCCTGAACACAGCATCATCCTTTAAGGCTGGATGCACCAGCCACAGCTGTTGGGAATCACAGTCTGTCCATGACCCTGCACTTACCATCCAACATAGCTAAGTCCTTCTCTTCGTCTTGGACTATATCAGAATATAAGCTATCTTTATGTCCTGAAACTAGAATTAAACAAAGCATATTGGGTTTAGAATATAACCAATGACTCAGGAGAGAGTTTAAATCAATATTTTTCAAATTGTGTTGACCACAATAGACAGAAGACACATTTTACATTAGAGTCCAGCATGTGTACTTGTGTATGTATCAATGAAATGAAAAGTTACAATAATACCCTTTTCCAACCTAATCTTGACCCTTTTCTACCTTTCTACTTACCTTTTTCATCCTCCCCTCCTATCCTAGTTTATTGGAAAACAAATAGGGTCTTCTTACTCTTTTTAAAAATCAGTTTTATTCTATATTAATGAGGACAATGCTTGTGAGTAAATTGATTTCATTAACCACTTACTCTTTTTTACAATCCACCAGAGGTTATGACACACTGCAACACCTCATACTGCATTGCCCTACTCCTGGAAAATCATGTCGCCCTATCCATAGGAGGCCACAGCTCCTTCCTTGCATGGTGCTTAACACCTGCTGGGCCACTGGCAGCAAGAGCACTACCACCCAGATGTCAGAACCCTGTCTAGCCCCTTGAGGGTCAGTCTGCTGGGGTTGAGCTCACCAGCTCCTGGGGACAGTTTCCAAGCCACATAGGGGGCTCTCAGGCTCATGGCCAGCCACGTTAGTCATCTAAACCTAATCCATCTCCTTCATGTGTCATCCCGCCACTCATACCCACTGGGCACATGACTGACTAACCTCAGCCAAACCACAGGTGTCCCATTCCTTTGCACCTGGGATCCAGCCCAGTCACCCTGCTGAATATTTTCCGAATACAGCTTTTTACCACCCGGACTGTGGTTCTGGTCCTGCCTGATCACCTGAGATGACTCCTCTGTTGAATCTGCATCCCCAGAGGGAGGGCTCAGTGAGTATCTGACCATGTCCTCCAGAGATTTAAGCAGATTCTAAACATGATCTCTGTGAGTACAGGATGAGGGCACTTCACGGCTGGTAGGAAACTCCATTTCTTCTCTGACATTTGGTGGGAACCTTTGGAAAAAAGAGCCATTTCTTTCTAGTGCGTGTACCTACCACCTGGGATTTGCTGCTTTTCCTGGTTGTCATCTGTGATGGGTAAGGAGATCTTGGAGATCTTTTGATCTTGTTTGGCTAGTTCAGTTTCTAAAAGTCAGATTAAATATTGAGTTAACAAGGGAATTAAACAAAACTCATACTCGGATCATCTGCCCCAGAGACCTCTACACTGCAAGTAGCAACCATGCTCTGTTTTCAGAGACCTCCAAGCATGGGGGGTGGCCACATTATGACTGTTGTCAACACCCTGGGATAATGGTTTGGGAGCAAAATTCGAAGGTGACAGAGTCAGAACCAAACAGATACATATATACTTGACCAGCTTTTTTGTTTTTTGTTTTTTTGAATTGGAGTCTCACTCTGGAGCACAGTAGCATACTCACAGCCACCCCAGCATTGACTTGCTAGGCTCTGGAGATCCTTCAGCCTCAGCCTTCCAATAGCCGGGACTATAGGAGGGCACTAGCCGGCTAATTTTTTTTTTTTTGTAGAGACAAGGTCTCGCCAAGTTGCCTGGGTTGATCTCGAACCTGTAGGCTCAGGCAATCCACTCACCTTGGCTTCCCAAAGTGCTGGGATTACAGGCTGAGCCCCCAAGCCCAGCCTACCTGACTAGCATTAACTTGTTTTTCACAAAACTCTCTATCATGCAAGTGTAGATGAGTAATGTAGACTAATCACTAGTGGAGGTGTTTTAGAGCCACTGCTCTGTAGCTCATACTCTGGAAGGAAGCTCACAGCAAAAGGTCCTACATCCTGAGAGTCAGAGTTGGAGCCACCTGCTCACTGGATTCTCGTGCCCCTGGCCTGCGCCCCCAGCTTTCCAGTGGCAGTGCAGGCTGTTGCGGGTCCCCACCTGGAAATAGGGAAGGCAGGACTCCAGAGGGCACTGGATTAGAGATCTGTGCATAAATAAATGCATTTATTTCTGAATGTCTTTTTCTACATTTAAGATGGAAGTTCTTTTAAGGCAAAGAAGGTAGCCTTCCTTATGAGCTTATGATTAAAGAAAATGCCAAAAAGAAAAATAAGCTTATTAAAGTTTATCAATAAAAAATATTTTTTACAGTGTTGTGTGTTGAATTGTGTTTCCAGAAAGAGATGCTGAAATCCTAACCCAGGCATCTGTGAACATGACCCTACTGGGAAACAGTCTTAGCAGACATAATCAATTTAAGCTGGGGTCATACTGGATTCAGGTGGGTCCTACACACATTGGTTGATATCCAAGTAAAGAGAGGAGACTTGGAGACACAGACACTCATAGAAAGAGGACAGATGGGAGGGGGGAAGTGGAGGTCAGGGTGACATGGCTGCAATCCAAGAACCAAGCATAGCCTCTGGAGACTGGAGGAGGCACAGAGCCTCCTTCCCTGGAGCCTTCCCAGGAGGCAGAGCCCTCCTGACATCCTGAGATAGGTCTGGCCTCCTGAGCTGTGAGCAATATTCTCACACACTGCAACACCTCACACTGCAATATTCTCTTATTCGAAGTCACCCAGTTTGTAGCAATTGCTGATGGTACTTGTAGAGAACTGATAATTCTGGTATGCACAAAATTTATAAAATCAGAGTGTTAAGATGTGTTTTCTTTGACATTCTTAGGAGATGTTTTATTTCAAGGGACACACTGAATTAGCAATTTATTTTGTCTTGAATTTAGGTTAGAAATGATAAAATGTGGAGTTATTTATATTAATAGTGATTCATTTATAACAAATATTTTAATACTCCTTTAATAGCAGCACAACAAGATCTCACATCTAAGAGATTACCTGATTGGTATGGCTGAAAATTCATCTTTACTCCAAGTGCAACAAGCTTCTCCTGTTGGAAAATTTTACCGTCAGAAAATTAAATTACCACAATTTCTGACCTAAAAATGTTGTGATTTAAAAACCCTTTGACTCCTGATTTAAAAGTAGCCAACAAATATTTTTTATATGCCAGAAATTATATAACTAAATGGGCTCTATTCTTCTGCTGATTTCTTCAAAATTTTCTTGCCTCATTGTTTTTAGGAACAAAAATGGAACCCACAGAAAACCAATATATTTGTTGTCTAGGAGAACCAGTTAAGGCCATTATCAAAGTCCCTGTGCCTCTTCCCTTGTCTACTCTGACATTACCTCAATCAGGTCATTTGTTATTCTGGTCATTATCTTTTCACTTATTTCAACATCTTCGAGGTCTGTCAGAACCACCCATGTTCCATTCTCAAATTTCACAGGCATAGAAAAGACAATCTCTGTAGGAATCCCAAACTGGCCTGCAGTGGGGAAACAAGGCAGAGTAGGTCAGAGAACTCTGAGAGGGAAGGCCTTCCTGCCAAGCACTGTAGAGAAGGGCAGACCATGAGACTCAGCTTCTAATAACAACGATGGGATAATGTTTCTGGGGGTTCCTCTCCAGAGAGGGCTGAGACACCTATTGGAAGTGTTGATTGAGCACCCACCCACGTTTGGACAACCCTCCCGTCCACACCCCCATCTCATACAGGGGTAATGCAGCCCTTTTCTTTCAAGCCTCATCTATTCCTCCTGTCCCCACATCTTTTCCTTGACCCTTTGTGCAGTCCAAGAGTCATCAGTGGTTCACTTTGACCTTCCACTCTCTTGCCTATTATGGCAGTCACATGGCCAGGTATGAGGGAGGAAACAGAAGGCAGGGGAAGGATGAGAAACAAAAAATTCGGTTATTTCTCTGTAACCCCAGATCCCCATCTGGATGTGCTCAAAATAATAAGACTGAAGATATTACTGAGTACCACTCAGACAGAACTGCCTCCCTCTTGGTGCCTCAATCACTTAACGGAATTACTCCTGCCATTCTAGACATCAATAATGTTGTCACCAGGGAAAAACATTGAGGACAGTCAAGAAACTAAGATGAGTTGCTCCTCAGAGGGCTCCTTAGTTCTCCCGTCATTCTGTTTGTTTTATCAGTAAAGAGCCTGCCTCATGGGCAGACAGTGTGTGAGGGTTCACCTCTCAGGTACGTTTTAGGGAGCCCATGATCACCTGACCCCTCCTCCAGTATTGCAATGTTTATTTTCTAATTTAATTTAATTTAATTTTTTTTTGAGTCAGGGTCTCACTCTGTCACCCAAGCAGGAATGCAGTGGCATGATTATGGCTCACTGCAGGGATTATGGCTCAACCTCCTGGGCTCAGGCGACCCTTCAACTCCAGCCTCCTGAGTAGCTAGGACTACACTTGGCTTATTTTATTTTTGAATAAAATGTCTACAGATATTAAACTTTCTTTCTACAAATGAAGATAAGGTTTAAAATGCCCACTTCCCTAAAAAGATAATACACAGGTTGGAATTCACATTCTGACAATGTTCATGCCCTTCAACCTCAAGTGAACATGTTTCACATGTGTAAATGCGGCTTCTAAGAAGGTACAGAAAGACAACCCAGACAAAGACCCTGCCTCAGGGTATACCACTCTAATGAAGGGGACACAAGCAACTAATCACTCTGTCAAAGAGGGCAGACTCCAGTACACTCCAGACAGAGGAACACAGTGGACAAATGCTCTTCAAGTATGGGGGAGGCAGATGGATTCTGACTTGGGGGTTCTGGAAGGTCTCCTCAACCTCAGCACAGTCACTGAGACAGTGGGGATATAAAGATGCAAGAGTGGGTCAGATTGGGAGGGGCAGCATGCAAGCCTAGAGGATGTGGGACAGAAGTGACAATTGGCTTTCAGGTGGCAGCGCCTCACAGGTTGGAGCTAGGCAAAAGCCTGGGTTGGAGCCCTGGGAGGGAAGAGGCTCACTAAGGGAAACTAAAACATGAAGGGAAGAGATGCCAGAGACAGAACCGACAGAGACACAACATCAGCTGTTCCCTCCCCTCTTGTAAAAGGGCGAACATCTTCTGGATGGCACTCAGTAGACTGAAGTACGGAGGCTATAAATGTGTAGAAAACATTTGTGGATGGAGGCAACCTACCCACAACCCTGTGCCACCTGGTGCCCTGTAGCCTCTGAGTCCTGTATTCTGCACCTGCATGCCCCCACAGCATCTCCAGGGTAGCGCTGTGCACATCTGGGTGTCCTGGCAGGCCATCTTCTTTATAAGCTGCCTTGATGCCTCCTGCCCCTGCCTGACATGGTGTTATGATCCTTTCTTGGCTAGCACAGCAAGGAATCTCACAAGACCACTGTGTCCTGAAGGCTGAGGCCAGGTCCATTTCCTGTGTGTGTTCCCAGGGCACTCACACAAAACACTGCTGAAGTTCTGAAGGAATGAATGACTTTTTGAATTTCTGAATGAGTTCATGGACGATTATGGAACTGTGAAAGTCCAGATAGCATACAGATGATAATGACAGTGAGACAGGTGGGACAGAGGATGAGGGGCACAGGCATCTATGGAGGTTCAAATATCATGAGATGAGAAAACCCAGGCTTACCTTCACTCAACACTCCCAGAGACATGATCTCCCCAGGTGGCGAGCCATGGTACCAGTACTTCAACGTTGTGGCTATACTGTGTGCAGCCAAAATGCCTCCAAATTGTCTGCCTGTAGTAGTCAAGTTTTTAAGAGTTGCTACAAATTCCCTGTTTAGCCACTCGCTGTAAGGAGAGAAAAAACCCAACCTTACAAGGGAGAGAGGAAAGGAAATGAAAAAAGACATTCCCTGGGCTGATGGAACAAGGGATAAGGAGTCTCATCCCAGTCAAACAGAAACATGGCTTCATGAGCCCTTCTTCAAAGTCTCCAATCACGCAAGAAGCCCATGGTGAAATGAAATGTCCCAAGATGCAAAACTAAAATAATGCTCATGTAAATCTGGAACACAGAAAAGTGGCCAAAGATGTCAGTAGCAATTACCTCAATACAAATAACTTGTTCTATGCAGATACTGTCTTGGAACCAGTGGTAGCCTTCATTTTAAACAAAATAAGTTCATAAAACATTGAATTACAAGTTGGGTATCCCTCATCTCAAATGCTCAGGGCCAGAAATGCTTCTGACTTTTTAGGATTTTGGATTTTGGGATACCTGCATACACACAATGAGATATCCTGGGGATGGAACTCGGGTCCAAAGTAAAATTCATCCACGTTTCACATACACCTTACACATAGAGTCTGAATGTCATTTTGTGTAATATTTGTAATAATCTTGTGCATGAAACAGCTTGTATGCTTGGCCTTCGGAAGCAAGAGAGTCAGGTGTGGGAATTTCCACATGTGTCGTGCTGGCACTCAAAGTTTTGGGTTTGGGGGGCATCTCGGATTTCTGAGTTTGGGATGCAGGAATTAGGAAGATGATGATGTCCCTGTGATCCAGAGTCTAAACTCAGGGACCATCCAGCTGGACTAGAACTAGGGCTGAGAGCATCTGGCCTGCCCTGTGCAACACTACTCTAAGACCCTGGCCTGGAGTCGTGCACATGGGAGGTGAGCCTGACAGTAGTCCCATGCTGGATGGAGCTGCTGTGGCCTGAGGAAGAACTGAAGTGAAGGATGAGGAAGCTGTTGTTGTAGCTGGGAAAGTGCCATGGGGTGCGGAAACAGGCTTTGAAGGCACCCCGCCTGCTCCTCCCCTGCCCTTGCACCACACTGGTGTCCACTGAGGCCGGCGCACTCCCAGGCCTTCACCCAGAGGAATCCATTTCATCCTCCTCACAAGGCTGTTTCCCCTTGGCAGATGAAAACATGAGGGCACAGAGAGGCTAAGTAATTTCTCTAGAGTCACGCAGCTAAACCATGGCTGGTGAATTAATTTCAGGCTAGCTTGGTACCGGGACAGTGCTCTGCCTCTCCTGGGACAGAGCACCCTACACGACCTGGGCCTACTCATCATCTTAATTCCTCTTCCTCAAAAATGTTTCCACTAATTTCAACTTGCATACACACCCTTGTCTTTACACAAAATAAGACTCCCTACAGATGCCTGCTTTAGAGATAACTTTAGAGCAATGTATGAGCTATTGGGTAATCTGAAGTATAAAAATTCATAATTTCAAAATCAAATAAATTGGAGGTGAGGATTAACTAGTTGATATTCTGTGGAATTTTTTGTTTCTTCAACAGAGAGCACAAATACAGGTTTGGACAATGCAAGTTGTTTTTGTACAAAGATTTAAAAGATTGTAACAACCATTATACACTTAATTAACATTATTGATACTTGACTTAAAAATATATTGTACCTGTCAAAAATCACGTCTAAAACGGGGCGTGGATATCGAAGTGGTCCCCAAATGGCACTATCGTATCTGTAAACCTTTGTTTTTCTCAAATCAACATAGTTATTTCCACTGATATTACCCCAAATTATCACATCTTTAATATCTGTGAAGAACAGAAATAAAAAATAATCATAAAAATGTACATTACTATAAAAAATTACCTGAAGCCTGTGTGTGTGTGTGTGTGTGTGTGTGTGTGTGTGTGTGTGTGTGTGTGTATGTGTTTTAGGATTGATCTTTTGCTATAAAATGAATCTAAGTGGTTGGGCGAGGTGGCTCACACCTGTAATCCCAGCACTTTGGGAAGATGAAGGACTGCTTTAGGCCAGGAGCTTGAGGTTGCAGTGAGCCATGATTGTGCTACTGCAGTTCTGCCTGGGTGACAGAGTAAGACAAGTTTCAAAAAATAAAATCTGGTCGGGTTTGGTGGCTCAGCCTGTAATCCCAGCACTTTGGGAGACCGAGGCGAGTGGATTGCCTGAGTCTGCGGGTTTGAGATCAGCCTGGGCAACTGGGCAAGACCTCGTCTCTACAGTAATCAAAACTTAGCCAGGTGGAGCAGCACATGCCTGCAGTTCCAGCTACTTGGAAGGCCAAGGTGGAAGGATTGCCGGAGCCCAGCAGGTTGACACTGCGGTGACCATGAGTGTGCCACTGCACTCTAGCCTGGGCGACACTGTGAGATTCCAACTTAAATAAAGAAAGAAAGAAAGAAAGAATAAATAAATAAATAAATAAAAGATCTGGGTCACCTTAAAAAAAAAATCTAGGTTTATGCTTCTTAAAACTGTACAAAACATGTAATCATCTCTCTAACTATTGGGGTTTGGCAATCCCTAACAACAAATACTCTGGGAAGTGTGGGTTTATGAGTAAATTCAAGGAATAATGAAATGTTACCTGGAAAAAACTGTTACTGAAAATTATATCACTGGTGTTTGTCCTCACTTTATTACTTCACTTGCTTCTGAGTCTTAAATAAATAGATCTTGGCATATCAAATACTTGTTTATTAATTTTTATAATAATGGACAAAGTCAGTCAAAAATTGTCTGCACAGTGGCCAAATCACAGAACAAGAAGTTCTTTGTATCTGCTTTATACTTCTATTGCAGACACTCAGAATAACCCTAGAAGGCAAAATTGCCTTGTAAAATAATAAAGGTCCACAGGTCAGGAATGTAATATGGCCTGAATTTAGTGAAGACCTAAATTCTAGATGTTTGTTATACTTATTTTTTCTCCTTGACCTTTGCTCTCTCCATGTCCTAGTCCCCAGGGCTGCCTGCAAGATCAACCAACTTGCTTTTCTCTTGAAGAACTGTGGCCTGTGGGTCATGCCAACTTCCTTGATGGCATGCACAAGTAGAATTGGCCAAGGGTCTGAGCAGTGTCAATCACCAGGCTTCCCCTCTTGCATCCACTGTTCACAAGATCTGTAACTTCCCTGATTGCTCCTACACATCTCACAAACCTAAACTGGTATTGGAGATGTTTTTCAGACTCTGCATTCTGGTAGACCATCTGATGCCACCTGGATCAGTGATGCCTGATCCCCACCCAGACACTGACTTGGTGCAGGAAGACAATCTCAGCTCGTGATTTCATTCCCAACCAATCACCAGTCCCAACTCTCTGCAGGCCCCTACCACCAAATTACTCTTAAAAATGCATGTCTGGCTGGATAGGTGGCTCACACCTGCAATCTTAGCACTTTGGGAGGCCCAGATGGGAGGACTACTTGAGCCCAGGAGTTTGAGACCAGCTTAGGCAACATAGCTAGACCTCTTCTTTACAAAAAATCAAAAAAATAGCTGAGTCCAGTGGCCACGCCTATAGTCTCAGCTACTCAGGAGGCTGAAGCGGAAGGACTGCCTAAGCCCAGGAGCCCGAAGCTCCTCTCTCTCTCAACCTCTGAGTTCTTGGGGAGGAGGATTTGAGAAGCCTCTCCCGTCCCTACCTCCCTGCTCAGCTGCGCATGATTGTTACTAAAAAGGACATCAGCCTACACCAGTACCCCGTGTTCTCTGGCTGCTCTGAAATCCAGCTGTCAAAACCCAACAGAGTGCTGCACTCACGGGCGGGTGTTGTCCTCAGCCGCCTGGCGAGGGCAGCCTTGACCTGCCCTTCCACACCCAGCGCCACAGCCACGATGCTGCGAACCAGTCTCGGTGCAAACGTTGTCAGCAGCAGCACCCGGAGGTTCACGAAGCTCTTCCCCGCCACGACCACCCGTACGGAGGAACTCGCATTGCGCTCCAGCAGGCGCCCGTCACGCCGGCATCGCAGCAGCTCCTGGTGGAGGCGGGCCTCTAGGCTGGGGGCATCGCGCAATGCGCAGGGCTCCAGCACCACCACTACGTGTGCCCCGCGGAAGGCCTCCTGCGCTCGTGTGCACACAGACACACTACGCAGCACTTGCGACGCCAGGTAACAGATCTCTGTCGCCAGGTCCTGCAGGTCCTCCTCTGTGTCCTCATCATCAAAGAGAACCAGGCTGAGCTCGGAGTGTGCCCCAAACACCTCCCCACTGACCAGGAGGGGAATGAGGCTGCGGCAGGCAGTGGTAGATGCGCTGGGAAAAACGCAAGGCCAGACATGAATGGTCAGCTCCCCCAAGCCTCGACTCATAAGGAACACTTCTGCAGGGCATTGACAGGGCGACTTAGCATTTTAAATAAGCACGCACATGGCTGCATTGCCATCTTAAGGCTAGAAATAAAAAGTGGAACAAAAAAAATTCTCACTATTCATCCCTGCTCTGGTCATCTGAAAACAATCCAAAATAAGACATGTAACAGTTGTTAGGTTTTTCAAGTAAAACAGAATTCCCCATATGCTAAAGGCAAAATTTCAAAGATCTAGATCATATTACTCTAGTTACATGTTTACGTTTCCTCTCAAAAAGATAAAGACAAGTTTCAGTTAATCAGAATTCATTACCAAAAAAAAAAATACTCTTATCTACCCAGTAATGACAGTTTCTGGAAAGGACCATCTTTTCCAAATTTTTACAAAAAAACATCTTTACAAAGACAGCTAGGCTGCACACAGGCCATGCATGGCGTGTCTGTACCACAGTTATGCAAGGGCTTGGGCACTCTGCAGCTGTGACTTCCAGCTGTGAGCTGTGATGACCCCGTGAGGAATTCAGAGGTGTATCTGGGCATTTCTGGTGTTCAGTGGCTTTGGAAGGGGTACAGTGGGGGTTTCAACAGTTTCTGTACCCTTTTAATCCTGTAAAAAATAGGGAAGATGTAAATCAGTAAATCAGGTGACAGGGTCATGGATAAAAGTTTATGATATCACTCTCAATTCTTTTCTGCATTTGAAATCTCTTATAATAATTAATACTTTTCAAAATGAATGTACCTATTAGGATACACACATGTGTAGTGAGGACAGTGTGAAACAGACTAAGGGATAAGGAAGGGCAGGGGATGGGAGAGCAAGAAAGGCTGCAGAGATAGAAGACAACAAAGAAGGCAAGGCCCCTGGGAGCCCAAAGGAAGGAGAGAAGTGGGAGGAACAAGGTGAGGGCAGGTCCTGGGAGGGAGCAGGTGCATGGAGAGGAGCCAAGGAAAGCTCTAGCAGTGGGAAGAGGGAGAGAACAACAGCCAGAGAGAGTGACTGTGCAAAGCAGCACTACTATGGAGTTGCTTTAGGGGTAGGTGTGTGTATGTGTGTGTTGTATAAAACCTAAAGCTCACTCATGGGTTATATTGGAGGGGATATAGATACACACACACACACATATACATACATATGTATATATATATATATATTCATAATATACACATGTATATACATGTGCCTATACATACAAGTATATACTCACACACATCTTAGGCCCTGACATTCAGGTATTCTTCCATCACGAAGTCAATCCCATCCCCCTGTTCTTCCTAAACATAAACAGCCAATCTCAAGAAGCCTGGGTGTGATGGTCCCACCTGGTGATCCAGACCTGCAGCGGGCTGATAAGACCCTTCAGCACCTCCTCCTCCTGCTTTTTTTCTATGTTTGCCCCCAGGTTCTCTTGAGCAATCAGCATCATCAGCTGGGTCGTCATGCTAGAGGTGACACCATAATATAGCTAGGCCCAGGAAAGAGAAAGTCAACACCAGAGAACAGATAATTAGCTGATGATGGCTATGATGGAAATAATACAAGGCTGGGCGCAGTGGCTCATGTTTATAATCCTAGCACTTTGGGAGGTGGAGGCAGGAGGATCACTCGATCTCAGGAGTTGGTGACCAGCCTGGGCAACATAGTGAGAACTGGTCTCTAATAAAAAACAAACTAGCCAGGTATGGTGGTGTGCACCTGTAGTCCCAGCTACTTGGAAGGCTGAAGAAGGAGAATCGCTTGTTTCCAGGAGTTCAAGACCAGCCTGGACGACCATCTCCACACACAAAAAAAATAGCCAAGCATGGTGGCATGTACCTGTAGTCCCAGGTACTCGGGAGGCTCAAGAGAGAGAACCGATTGAGCTCAGGAGTTTGAAGTTGCAGTGAGCTATGACTGTGTCACAGCTCTCCAGTCTGGGTGATAGAGTGAGACCCTGCTTCTATAAAAAAAAAAAAGTAAAAGCAAGAAACTTGAAAGTGAAAATAATGTAAGAGAATGACAATTGTCTGAGCAGAGAACTCAAGTGCATGCACACCTGGGCATGCTCTAGGAATTCATTATAGCCTCCCAGAAGCAAGCCCTTCCCACCGCGGTCCAGCAGCTCTCTCCAGATGATGGGGGACTTCTCATGGTTCCACCTATTCTGCTTACACAGGTCCTTTAGCCACTCCTGTTGAATGACATTCAAAGGAAACCATGTGTTGAAAATGCCTGAGAACTCAGTTTAATATTTCATAACTCAAACATGAAGATACCAAGTTTTCTTTAGCATCACTACATCCATTCAGTTATCTTTAAACAATAAAATTTAAATACAGAAAATAGTGATGAGTTAGTAACAAATAAGTAAGAAATTGATTATGTAACGTTATTATTGATAAAGTAGCAAAGAATCAAATACAGAATATTCTTCAAATTCATTGACCAAATAAAGGTACTAAATGTTCTTTTTGCTGAGAAGACTTGGAATGCAAGTGTTTAGCTTAAAGAGAGGCCACATTTCCAATTCATCTGATTTTTAAAAAACATTCAACTTATTTTGCCCTTATTCTTCATATATAAGAGATATTTTCAGTCTTAAGACCATATACATTTTTATACTGATTTTCAAATCTGTGGGTGTGGTTTATATAGTTCAGGCTGACTTAATGAACTAAAAGTTACCTGGGGATTTCTAATAATATTTATCTGAAAAGTCTAAATTGTTATTATCTGGTTTGTGTGGACCAGGTCTTTCAATGCCAAGATCCACACGGGGACAAAGTAGCATTCTCATGGTCAAGACACAGCAGCAGCCTTGAGCCATGCTGTTGGAAGCACATGACTGAGGCTACTGCACAGTAAAATCTTGGAGACAATTTCTCCTGCTGGTATCGACCATCTCCCCGCATTTATCCCACTTAAAGCAACCAATGCTATGAGGTGAGGAGGCCATCATGGCCCTCCAGTCACAGTACAGCCTGACCTGGGAAGCGCAAGCTTGGGGAGGGAAGGACTCACCACAAAGGCCCTTCAGCACCATGCAGAGATGGGACACCCCAGCAAGAGCTGGGAGGGTGCATGTGGCCTGGCTCCTGAGGGTGCTGAGTCAAGACTTGTTCATGAAGTTAGACAAGGGAGTACATGTCAGAATCAGTCACTCTTCTGCAATTCAAGTGGGGGACACTCAGCAGAGCATGGATGCTTGCCCCTCTTTCCTCTAGAAAGACACCACCCAGAATCCTGGAGGAGCTGCCCCACGGCAGTGTGAATTCCTCGTGGGCTCAGGGGTGGCTGATGACAAGTGCTGTCACGTGCAGTCCCCATCACACCCACAACAGAGGCCCTTGTCCCGAAGCCACGAGGTGCATCACTGACTGCTGTGACTCAGGACTGGCTCAATCCTCTCTCTGCAAATTGACTCCAGCCACAGAGAATGGCTTTGCCTAAGGAAAGTCCCTTCCTGGGGCAGCCGCATCAGGGCCTAGCTCAGGTGGGAGTGCAAAGTCTCAGGTTCTGGGCCTCACTGTAACACTGCTGCAGGGCCATCCACAGAGAGCTCTCTGCAGGATGGCTGAGCCCTGCTGCAGCTTCTTCTTCACCCAATCCTATCAACCTCACTCCTCGGGACACTGCTCCCAAGAACACTTCCCAAGAAAGCCCTTCACCAAGATCTCCATCTCAGAATCTGTTTCTGGGGAAACACTGTTCCAAAGATAGGTATTTCAAATAAACAAGTCCCTCAGGTCATTAGAAATCAACATGCTAGGCAATGAAAGTTAACAGGTGCAATATAAGCTATGTGGAATCTTGGAGGCTGCAGCCAAATTTATTCTACTCATTGGTTAGGCTCTCATTTGTTTCACTAGGGACTAGGAAAAGTAGAGACACTGTGTTGAGACTGGTAAGTAGGGACTCATCTTACTAGTACTCAAGTGTCAGTGGTATGTGAACACCCATCCCTGGAAGCATTCTGAGGCACTGGCTAAGACTTAACCAAATTAAAATGTATTTTTGTGTATGTGTGAGTTTAACAAACTATAAAGGCTTCTTACCTCCCAAACTTCAGGATGTTGTGTAATTTTATGTATCCGAAAATCAGGAAGATTCTTCTGTAAATAGTCTGCCAGAAGTTCTGCTTTAGCATAGTATGGACAATCTGCTCTACCTAAAAGAGTTCAAATTAGCAATATCCTCTCATCATGCAGAAATTATTATGCAGTTCTAAGTATTTGCCATGCTATATCAGAACTAATCATAGTTATGATATAATTTCATAACATAAAGTTAAAAACTGCCACAGCATAAACTTCTAATTTTTATTAAATCAAAAAAATAAAGTACATTTCAAAGGAGGTCAGAATCTTAAGTAATATGGAAAGGAAAAAAATATTGAATATTTTCCTTGCCTTAGAATGCTTCCATGGGTGGGTGTTCATGTACCACTGACACTTGAGTACTTGTAAGATGAGTTTCTAATTACCAATCTCGATAGTGTTTCTATTTTTCCCAGTCCCTAGTAGAAGTAAGTCAACTACTACTAACTAAGCATGAACTACTAACAATGATTCTCATTAATAGTCACTAAAAGGTAGTCAAGTAATGAGTAGTGGTAATATCACTTCTGGATTTGCTATGCATGGGGATTTTGGAGGAAGGAGAGAGAGTAGCCTAGGATGACTTACATTTTCTGGTTTGGGTGGATGGCCCTGACCTTGCTAGAGAGAAGTGTGGAAGAGAAGTTTAACTTAGACAAGTACAGTTAGAGGTGTCTGCCGTGCAGCTATGTGGGTATGATCAGAGAGTAGTCTGACGTGCAGAAGCCTTGTAAGGGTTTTAGACACCATTATATAGTCACTGTACCCAGGATATTAAAGCCACCTCCAGAAAATGGGATTGAGCGTCTGATAGAGCAGGGAACAAGTTCAAGGCAGAGCTGTCTCTGCAGCATCTTCCTTAGCAACTCCCAGGAGCCAGGTCGTCAGCCTCAAGGGAACTCCTGTCATCAACCCCTTGAGTCCTGCCATCTAATTCAAATCCACGGCTTATTCCTTCAAACCACACTACAGTTCATGTCTTAAATGATCTTATCTCACTGTCTTTTGGGAAATCAGCCCAGCACATGCCTCTCACCCTGGATGAACCCAGTTACCTGCCTTTTCTGTGCCTGGGTCCTACCTACTGGGTACACCAGGGAAACATGGTGGAACCAAGCAGAGGGCATCACCACAAAGTCAAGGGCACCAGCTGTGGCTGGCCCTTCTATTCCCCACAGTGACTATCCAAACTCTGCCCTCCTCCTCCAAATCCCTTCTCTCTGCTCAACACTTTTCTAAATGATCAGAAGACAACAGATAATCTGTTTTCTACTTTATAGAAACCAAACCAAACCAAACCAAACCACAGGAACACCCCCAACCTCCTCCCATCACCCCATGAGCCCATCTGCATTTGGATGTATCCTGTCCTCCTTTCTCCTGTCAAGTCTAACTCATCACTCACGCTCAGAAGCCCACCCTCTCCTGCCTGCCTCCTCAGGGATCTTGCCTAAAGAATTAACCTCTTTCTAGAATCCTCTCTTTCTAGATGTCCCTTTCCATCCTATGTAAATACATTCATTGTACTTATGCTTTTCCTGTCCTAAAAATAAAGAGCCCATGTCTCTCACGAGTCCCTTTATAGAACAACCTCTTGGAAGAGTCTCTACACTTTCTATTCCCCATTCTTCACTCCCTTAATTCTCATCCCACTGCAGTGCTTCTACCACAATCCTCTAGGAGGTCACTAAGGACCTCTGCACCACTACTTCCGATGGACACTTTTTGGTCCTTTTCTTGCTACTGCCTCCTCACACCCTTTGGGAAAACCCACCACTCTGGGACATCCTCCAGGTTCTCCTCCTACTTCTCTGTCATTCCCTTCTATACCCCCTAGGTATTAGCCCATTGAAAGGCATCCTTCTTATAGGCATCTTACCTTCACACACCATCTGCTTCCCAGGCCAGTCTCCTCCACTCCCTAGGGTTCAAGCAGCAATCTGGCTGTCTGGCTTGGACCGCTCTCTGCACCCAGACATCTGCCTCCATCTGTCTCTTTCTAAATGTTTCCCAGGTGCTCAGCAGGTCTATGCTGGATTCTGCCACCACTCTCCTACCAAAGCTTCATCTCCTATGTCTCACATCCATCCCCCAGGTATCTAAGAGTATTAAGAGTATCCAGAGGATTAGGCCTACTTTTCTGCTTATTATTATTATTATTTTTTCAGTGACTCCTAATCCACTGCTTGGGAGTAATTTTAAACTCCTTCTTCTGTTTCCCCCACCGTCCTCCACTCAATTAGGCATGTGGTATTATAGATTCTGCCTCCCGAATATCTCTCCAATCCATTCCTCTCCATCTCCATTGTTCACCACTCTGGACCAGGCCACCATCAACTCCTTCCTGGACCACAGTGCCAGTCTCCTCACTGGTCTCCTGGCATCCAGTCTTCCTCTTCCACACCACAGCCACAGCACTCAGCTAGAAGGCAAATTTGGTGCTGCTCTCCTCTTCCAAAAGCCTCCTGTGTACTTTGGATAAGGTCTAAACCACTGAGCATGGCTTACAGGAGTCTACATTTTCTATCTCTGCCCTCATCTTGACACTTTTCCTTGGACGATTTGCTCCAATCCTATGAAACTTACTTCAATTTCTGCTTGTTTTATATTCTCAGCTATCACCAAACCAGTTCTCCTCACTCTAAATCCATTCCCTGTTACCCAGGCCTAAATGCTCTCCTTCTTACCTCTTCTCTGTCGTAAACTCTTTCTCATCTTTCAGGTATCTCCCTAGAATATCTCCCTCTGGGAAGCCCATAACTGACCAAGGAAGGTCCTCGTCACAGTTCCTATGGAATCCTGCCCTGCCCCGTCACACATTTTCTGTAAGTTTCTTTTCTACTGTCTTCCTGGAGTACAGTTAGTCAGTGCTAAAAACAAAACAAAACAAAAAAACTCTTCTGAATGATTAAAGAAGCAAAGGAAATAGCTTTTTAGGTAAACGGTGAATGTCAATTGTGTCAATGTATCAAAGAGGTCAAATATGACAAGAACCAAACAGCTTCTAGAAAAGTCGTCGGTGCCTCTGGTGGGGAAGCTTCTGTAAGGAGGCAGGAGTAGAAGCCAGCTGGAGTAAAGGAAGAAGGGGATGGGTGAGCAGGCTACTTTTAAGGAACTGGCTGAAAAGGGGAGGAGGCAGGTACAGTGAATGGTTGCAATAGAATCCCCCAGCGATTTTGAAGGGCCACCACCAGGCACTAGCAAACCATTATCCCCTCCTTTTTCCTGGAAAGGGGCCCAAACCCAGCCCCCGCCTAAAATGGCGACCCGGCAAACAAAGGGGGCGTCTGAAACGGCACCTTCCGGATTCTTCTTCTACAGTCCGGCTCACCTTTTCCCGCGCCCGTGGAAAATCCACCAACCTGGATGGAGCTCTGTCAGCCAACCAATAATCGACTGATAGGTCGCCCTAAACCCCCATAAAGGCTGGCGTGCCCTTGCTTCAGCGCTACAGCCTGACCCTCAGGTCCTGTAGCCCACCACGTTCGACCCATTAAATCTCTTGGCCTTAACGGGTGTTGAGTCTCACTGTGTGCCACCGTCTTTCAGGTTTCCTTTCTAAAATGTTTCAGCGACTCCTCGTTGCTCTGAAGACAAGTTCAAACACCGTTTCTCGGACACGAGAGGCACGAGGCCCTGGCACGAGGACCTGGCTCCGCTCCGGTTCTGGCCCGGCTCCTGTCATTCCCATCCCACCCCCCATATCTAATCCTTCCTCCGTGACTAGCCTCGTGACCTTATCTGGAGCAGCCTCTCCGGTTCAAACCTCCCCTCTCAGCTCCAGTAGCCCTCCCAGCGAGTTCCCTGTGTCCACCCCCTCCCAGGTCAGGGCTCCATTCTCCGAGACCCGTGCACGGCTCCCTTGTGGCGTCCATTGCGCTATATGCAGAGCGCTTGTTGTCAAGCTCTGTGCCCAAGAGAATGAAACTCCCGGAGGAGGGGATACGTCCCCCGTGCGTCCCAATGTCGAGCATCCCCTTCTATAACCACCTTGCACAAAGGCCTAAGAGAGCATGGTGGTTCACAGAGGCTGGCCTTGCAGGAATACGAAGACCCTTAACAGGCGGGGCGCAGGCTGAAGCAGGACACTCACCTGCAATAACGAACTTAGCCATAGCTGGCGAGGACCTGAGTTGTCGCGGTTTCCTAGCAACCACGCCACGTGGCGCAGGCGCGCTGCGAGCCCTGCGCACGCGCACTACGGGCCTGGTGCCCGCAGAGAGGTTTAAATTAGAGTGAGCGTGCTGCGTGTGGCTCACAGAAACACGTTGCCATATGAACTCCCTGACTCCCCAACCCTATTCCCGCGTCCAGGAAGATTAGCATCTTCCACGGCGGGTTTTCTTCTCCTTATTGCAATACCTCCATTCGCCGCCGCGAACACGCCTTTTCTGATCCGTGAAGGGCGCCTTAAGTCTCGCGATACGCGCGACTCCCGGGACTATCATGGCCGCGCCGGTTAGAGACGTGGGGATTTGCTCGGAGGTGAGCGGAGAGCGGGCCACGGCGGCGCGGCTGGCGGCGGCTCGTGCTAGACTTTGTGCCCTGCGCTGGAGAGTCTCGGGAATCGCCTGGTGCTGAGTCTAGGGAGGCAGGCTGGTCTGGGCGTCCGCGGGTCTCTGGGCTCCGGGACGCGGGACTCCGTCTTTGTGCGCAGGCCACGCGGTCCCGCATCCTCCCCAGAGCACCTGCCTGCCCTTGCCAGTTCAGGTCCCTGCCGTCCCCCTCCCGCCCCGGCCTCTCTCCTGGTAACCCGGGGTCGGTCCTTGCTGAGCCCTCGTGTGGAGGGTTGCCCGTCAGTGTTTACTAGGGAGCCCCATGCAACGCCAACACAGCCCCAAATCCCGCCCGCAGAAGCGGCTGGCCGGACGCCTTTCCACCAGAGAGTCTCCTAAAAAACTTAATGTATAAACCAGCTGCTTCGGGAGTAACCGGACTTTTGGACACTGTACAGTGTATAGAAGTGGAGGGAACCCGAGCTGGGGACAGAGTTTTGCGGGTTTAACACAAATCTTTAATGGCCCCATGGGTTCCCATTTTCTCCTCTGTTTGGTGCATTTCATGTAAATAAATGTGCTTTTACTTGTTTTTCTGTTGCCCCTTCCCGTACAGGAGTACAGCAGTATGCGTTCTTTTCTCCAGTAGAAGTAGCATTTGATTCATACGACTGTGAGTCATCGAAGGTGACAGCAGAAAGCAAAATGAGTAACAAAGCAGGCTCCTTTCTGTGGAACCTCAGACAATTCAGTACTCTAGTTCCAACAGGCAAAACTGTGAGACTGTGTCCTTTGGGATTTTGCAGACCAAAAATTGTTCATCCAAACTGGAACCTAAGAAACCTTCCGTTAAGTGGTTTTGATGACAGAATGCGATCATCTGTCAGACATCTCCTTCAGGGTATGTGCGTTTTTAAGTCAGGGAATGATGGCTTTCTAACTGAGGGTGTAGGCACTACAGCAGTCCTCATGGTGGATAGACTATGTGGTCCTAGGAGACTATCCTTGGACTCAAAACCTCCTCTTGTCTCTGTTGGTAGTTCTGGTAATGGATTGAAGAAAGTAAACTTTCATCATGAAGTCTTCAGTGAAGATGTTCTCACCAAGGAAACAAAACCCACCCCCACTGATAGTAGAAAATTGTCTCAGGAGTGTAGTTCCCTGAGTGATGTGTTGGACATGTTTTCAAAAGCACCTACATTTCCTAGTAGTAACTATTTCACAGCCATGTGGACAATTGCCAAAAGAATGTCTGAAGACCAGATGCGCTTTGAAAAGCACCTGATGTTTAGCCACCCTGCGTTTCACCAACTCTGTGAGCATATGATGAGAGAGGCCAAGATCATGCGCTATAACCACCTATTGTTCAGTCTTCATGCCATAGTGAAGCTTGGAATCCCTCAGAACACTCTCCTGGTGCAGACACTACTGAGGGTGATCCAGGTGAGAAGAAAGGAGGTTTAAACGTGCTTCCATTTGGGTAGGAGAACTTGAAAGGATGAGAGAAAATAGATATATAGCCTTTTTAAAAGAGACCATCAAATGGAGTGGGAGTTACCTTTATATTTATTTCTATTTCTGCATGCATGTTGTGTGATTTAGAGACCTTAAGTTAGCTGAGTCTTCCTTTTAGTGTGGAAGCTTATGAAAGCCTGCCGCATTTACCTACTCCAGGATTGAGCAGTAGTGACAAAGCTAAAATGAAGAAAGGTTGGGAAATTAAAGGAAGGAGAGATAGGAAGGGAGGGAAGGGAACCTAGTCCATTCTGGAATTGGAATTCAAACCCAGTGGGAGGTGATGCCCAAGCTGATGAAAGGTTGATAGTGAAGTGGGTGATGTTTCCAGCAGAGCAGATCTCGCATACCCTGACATCCTAGAGGAAAGGTTTGACAGTCAGGGAGTTGAAGGTAGTTTGGTGAGACTAAAGTGCAGGATGATTGGGTTGTGTGTTTGAGGGGGTAGGGAGGAAGTCGCATAGTGGTGGTAAAGCAGGAGGGGTAAGGGGCATACTGGCAGGACACAAGGCTAGATAAACAGGAGCGAATCCTAAATAACCTTTTATGTATGGCTAAGGAATTTATATTTATCTGTAGGCAGTGGGAATCCACTGAATGATTTTAAGCAGTGTTCGAATTTGTATTTTAGATTACTGAAGGAGTGGGAAATGGATTGGAGGAAGGATGAAATTGGATGGAGGGAGCCATTTCTACTTAAAAACTAGAATATGGTGCCCTGCTTGCTGTCATTCCAGATTCAAGGATTGGGTTCATAGGTGGAGAGTTTTTAACTTTTTTACATTACGTGATTTCTATATGTCCTCAACCAAGAACTAATTTTCATTGTGTGTGTGTGTGTGTGTGTGTGTGTGTGTGTGTGTGTTTAAACCACAGAATAATCCATGTTTATTTGGGACTGTGTATTAGCTTATATGTGTATATAGTTAAGAGTGATTATGAGTCTCCTTATCTAGTCAGTGATGCTCATACTAGATTTTAGACAGGTGTTCACATCAGCATGACACTTGTGTTGGTGAGGCATGAGCAGTGGATTTTTGGAGTCAGAATGTGTGCGTGTAGGATTGTGTCTCACTGACATGTTAGAATGTTGTGAAAACATTTTAACTTAGAGCAGAAAGGACTGTGTACCATTGATGAACTTGCCCTGCAAACTCTGGACTTTGTTTTCACAGCAGATGTTGAAGAGTACTGTAAATTGTTAAGGAAACCCTCCCATGAGTAGGAAGCTTTTTTTTTTCTTTCAGACTTACCCACTTCTTATCATTATCTGGTTCTGACTTGAGACTTTGTGACTGGTTAGTCATGTGATTTTAGCAAAAGAGCATAACTATCCCAGGCTGAGTTCCTCGGATGTGGTCTTTACTCTTGTGAGGTTCATAGACTAATTGTGATTAAATCATAGCTACTGTAGGTAAACTGTGTTATTCTTATTCACTTTCCAAATTGTGCCTACTGCTACTTCTGAAATCTCAATTAGTGCTCTAAGTAGAGAGAACTGGAAGAAGAATCTGTGGATCCTGGGCTCCCCTTGAGCTTAGATAGTGGTGGTGGAGATGTGAATCCGCAGATTCACAACTGAGGCTTCAGCTTGATACCCGGGAAAGTACAGAGGGAAATTGTAAGGGCACAGCTGTCTAAGGATCTTTAGGGATGGGCAGGTTGCCTTGTGTACCACAGTAACTCTTGGCACTTGAGCTGTTTCATATTCATGACCTTGCGTTCTAAGAAGAGGTAAAAATAATGTTTGCTAAAAGTTGTTTCAGAAGCAGTAGAATATAATCAATGTCAATGACTTTTCAGTGAGAATGGTGAAGGTAAAAAAGTGTTGATGCATAAAAGGATATATATCAGTTGGAAAACTCACTTAAGTATAACATCTTATTTTCAAAAGAGGCTGTTCATTGTGGGCTGATTACAGGAGTTCTTGATGTGATAACTTCAGCCGTAATTTACTCAATGCATCAATTCAGTGGTTTTGCTTGGGTGAGGTAGTCTACTATGAGCTCATCAACCGTAGTGTCTTGTTATTATATTTCTTTTTTTTGTTGTTGTTATTATATTTCAATAGGAACGGATCAATGAGTGTGATGAGAAATGTCTTTCGGTTTTGTCAACTCTTATAGACGCCATGGAGCCATGCAAGAACGTGCATGTTCTTCGAGCAGGATTGAGGTGAGGGCTCTCTTAACGCTTTCTTCTTCTGGCTTTCGTTGTTCTTAGATCTGGAATAAAAGTTGAGATGAAAACTAATCTGCTTTTTTGGGGAGAAGCTGGGAAGCTTTGTTGGCAGTTACAGTCTTTAATGTCCTATAAAGGTTAAAATCCTGACTCTGGTTGAGATAAAGCTTGAAATAATACTTCTTTTAGGGTCTACCATAAAGATATGAGTAACAATGAAGTCTATATTAATTTATCCTTTTTTTTTGAGTTGGAGTCTCACTCTGTCACCCAGGCTGGAGTGCAGTGGCACACTCATGGGTACCCCAGCGTTGACTTGCTGGGCTCCGGTGATCCTTCTGCCTCAGCCTTCCAAGTTGCTGGAACTACAGGTGCATGCTACTGTGCCCAGCCAATTTTTTTATTTATTGTAGGGATGAGGTCTTCCCAAGCTGCCCAGGCTGGTCTTGAACATGTGGGCTCAAGCAGTCCACTCACCTTGGTCTCCCAAAGTGCTGGAATTACAGGCTGAGCCACCGAGCCTGGCCTAAATTAATCTTACAATCTATTATTGATGTGGGCTGGGAGAACAGATTTGTATATCTAACTCAGAATAGTTATTTGAGTACTGTATGAGAGTTGCGGGACCCTGGCCCTGCTAGAAAAGGCATTTATAAAAGTGATCAAATGTCATAGATGAGTGAAAAGAACACTTAGTTCTGCTTTTCATTGGCTGCGTAGAATGTCTTAACTGTAATCTCCTGATGTGATTCATTCATTAATGAAGAAAGCATAGCGAGAGGGAATAGACTGGTTTTGGATCTTTTGCTGGCTTACACTTTCTTGGGCATGTAGATATTCCTTGCCTATAAGAAATCGGAGCTGGACCAAGTGAAATTTTAAAATTTCTCTTGACAGTTCTAGGATTGTAATATTTATTGTTTGATGACAGCATACTAGTTGATCAGCAAATATGGAAAATAGACCGTGTCTTCACATTACAAGCTGTGATGAAATGCATTGGAAAAGACGCACCAGTTGCTCTTAAAAAGAAGCTGGAGGTAAACATCTGAATTTTCTCTAGCGGATGAGATTTTAAAAAATTAATTCTTGTGACCTGCTATCACTTTGAAGTCAATGTTTTCGGACGATGTTGCTGTGTGTTTGGCTTTAGTTTTGCTAAAATGAATTAATAGACATAGACTTATATTTATCTATATATATATAAATATATGTTTTTCTGTTTGAGTCATTTTCCCTCAACTTCACCTTTTTTATTATAAAATAAAGGTTTAGTTTATTTTGCCACAAATAATAAATTAAGTTTGTTCTTCTCTAGATGAAAGCTTTAAGGAAATTAGACAGATTTTCAGTTTTGAATAGCCAGCACATGTTTGGGGTGCTAGCTGCCATGAATCATCGCTCTGTGATACTCCTGAATGAATGTAGCAGGGTGGTCATAGGTAAGGAGTTTTCCATTTGTGACTTGTAGCATCTGCCCTATTGTTTTTGACTGTATTTATTTTGTTTGTTTGAAAAACTTTAATCTTACATGAAAAAATAGTATGAAGCATCTTGAATCTTACATTAAAATGATCTGGTAATTTTTGTTTATTTTTCTCATTCTTAAAGATAATATCCATGGGTGTCCTTTTAAAATATTGGTCAGCATATTGCAGTCCTGCAAAGAGCTCCAGTACCGTAATGTAGCACTCTTCAAGGGCATAGCAGATTATGTGGCTACAACTTTTGACATCTGGAAGTTGAAACAGGTATGTTAACAGGTAGAATAAGCCTCGGAACAAAAAGCATACTACTTCATTAGTGTTTTAAGTGTTTCCCTTTTACCTTATAACAGTTAAGATGCCAGAATATTCCAGTGCTAAACTGACCTCTGTAAAATAAGATCCTTATTTTAAAATTAGCTTCTTATTTCTGTCTGGGAGCTACTTGCCTATATAGTCCATTTGATTTAGGATTTTCTGACTTTTCCATGGTGTGAAAGGATAAATATTCCATAGAAATCATACTTGAATTTTGATCCTTTTCTGGGTTAGCAATATGTGTATGATGTTCTTTTGTGGTGCTGAGCAGAGACTGAGAGCCATAGCTCCCAGTAAACAACTGATGTTGTGCTCTACAGTGTACTGTGTTCAATAACTTATGTGAGATTTTTAGCGCTTTATTATAATGTAAGCTTTGTGTTAGATGTTGTTGCCCAGTTGTGGACCGATGTGGGTATTCTGAGCCATGTAAGGCAGGCTAGGCTCAGCTCTGATGTTCAGTAGGTTAGGTGCATTGAGTGCATTTTGACTTAAAATATTTTAATTTTCTGTTGGGTTTCTCAGCCTGCAACCCCATCGTAAGTCAAGGGTCATCTGTATACTATTCAGCCTGGATCATATTTTATCTGAAACAAAAATTACATTTTCCAAAGTCTGCTCTTTTATATGGTTTTCAAAGGCCGTATGGTACTTTGGTTAAATATGTAGCATTATTTCTGTGTTTATATTTTTCTTGTTTGATTTTGAATAATTAAGATGGATAATGCAGCAGGCTTATGGTTTTTGCAGAAGAAAATATCATCACTGAATGATTATGTTCCTTGTTTCATCCAGAGTAAAAGCCTTTAAATCCAGGGGCTTTGTTAATAATAGATACATTTAAATGAAGCAGTTGGTAAAAACTTATTTTTGCAATGAAGTAGGTGGTGAATATGTTAGATCACTAGGTTGAATTTACTTTGGGAAGTAAGATAAAGATTGAGTTTACTATGGAAACTGTTAATGGAGAAGTAATAAAAGGTTTGGGAGTGGGAGGAGTTCAAGACTTCAGAAAAGGTATGTTCGAAAGTAATTTTCAGATAGGTTGTGTGGAAAGCATGTAGGAAAGGATTTATTTTTAAATGAGGTGGAAATATGTATGTACATATTGTGTGCCTTTGTTCTTAGCTTGTAAAAAGAGATTGTTAACTTGACACCCGATTTAAGAATCGGTGGAACAGATTTTGTGAGGGAAAGATACTTGTTCTTCCTTAGGGCGTATTCTGTTGATCAAGACGATTGTATTGCTGTTTATATATTTTGGGATCTAAAAAAATTACTGTTATCTTATTGTAATTATTAAAAAGTTTCCCCTCATTCTCTCTCTTTTTAAGGTTCTTTTTCTCCTCATTTTATTTGAAAACATTGGCTTTCACCCTCCTGGTTTGATGGACTTGTTTCTGAAGAAAGTAATAGAGGAACCTGAATTCCTAAACATGCAAAGTATTGTCTCTGTTCTTCATGTGTACTCTTCTCTCAATCATGTCTACGAATGCCAGAACAGAGAGTATGTGCTATTCTTTTTTCTTGTTTTATTGCTGCATAAAATAGTTATAAAAAGATTACAGATCATCAGTTTATTCGTTATCACAAGAGAACACATCTATAGCCATTATCCATGTCAGTAAATAAAACATAGTGTTCTTACTCTTTTATAAAGTTTAACAGAATTTTATTTCATCTTTGCTGCTCTTTGTCTTGCTTGTTTCTTTGTTCTTTATAGTATACTGGTTAATTCATTCTAGGAGTTTTCATTTCAAACTCTCCCAGCTTATCTTCTCAGCTCCTAAGTTCATAGTTCAGTTTTTTTTAACTTTATTGAAAAATTGAGAAGCATATCGTAAGCATTTTTGTTGTTGGTTTTTAAAATTGTGGTAAGAGCATTTAATAAATGTTTAAGTGTGCAGTGCTGTATGGTTAACTATAGACATAGCGTTGTCCAGTGGATCTCTAGAACTTACCACCTTGCATGACTGTACTTCATACCTGTTGAGCATTTCCCCATTTTCTCCTGCCTTCGTCCCTCACCCCTGACAACCAACAACCAACATTATACTCTTTTTTTTATAACTTTGACTTCTTTGGTACCTCATATAAGTGGAGTCATGCAGTATGTGTCCTTCTGTGACTAGCTTATTTCTCTTAGCATAATACTATGTAGCATATGGTAGGATTTCCATCTTTTGAAGACTGAATAATATTCCATTGATGTATATAGCACACTTTCTTATCCATTCTTCTGTTAATAGACATTTAAGTTTATTCCATGTCTTGGGTGTTGTGAATAATGCTGCAGTGAACATGGAAGCACAGATTATCTCTTTGAGATCTTGATATCAATTCTTATGACTTGAAATATACTCAGAAGTAGGATTGCTGGATCATATGGTAATTCTGCTTTAAAATTTTTAGAATCTTCATGCTGTTTTCCATGCACCATTTGTATTCCTACCATCAGTATGCCCGGGTTCCAATTTCTCCACATCTTCTCCAACACTGATTTTTTTTTTTGTAATAGTCCTCGTAATAGGTGTGAAGTGATATCTCACTGTGGTTTTGATTTGCATTTTCTTGATGATTAGTGATGTTGACTATATTTTTTGTTGGCCATTTGTATGTCTCCTTTAGAGAAATGTCTGTTTAAGTCCTTTGCCCATTTTTAAATTATATTTACCTCTTTTTTTTTTTTTCGCTATTGAGTTATGGAGATTTCTTATGTATTTTGGATATTAACCCCTTATCGGATATATAGTTTGCAAATATAGTCTCCCATTCTGTAGGTTACCTTTTCACTTTATTGATTGTTTCTTTGTTGGGCAAGAAGGGTTAAAGGTTTTTTTTTTTTGAGGGAGGTGTTTATTGTTGTAACTTCCTTATTATTTCTGCTTTTTCTACGTCTCATAATATTTGATATGTTGTGTTTTCAATTTTATTTGTCTTTGGTATTTTAAAATTTGCTTTTTTATTTCTTTTTTGATTTTTTGGTCATTCAGTAATATGTTGTTTAATTTCCACATATTTGTGAATTTTCTGTTTTTCCTTTTGTTATTGACTACTGATTTTTTTTCCATTGTGATCAGAAAGGATACTTGGTCTGTTTTCAGTTTTCTTAAATTTATTAAGCCTTGTTTTGTGACCTAACATATAATCTGTTCTTGAGAATGATCTTTGTGTACTTGAGAAGAATGTGTGTTCTGGTACTGTTGGCTAGAATGTTCTGTATATGTCTTTTACATCCTTTTGATCTGTAGTGCTGTTCAAGTCCTTTGTTTCTTTATTGATTTCTGTCTGGGTGTCCTATTCATTATTGAAAGTAGGGTATTGAAGTCTTCTTCTATTGTATTAGTGTCTATTCTCCCTTCAGATATGTCAGTTTTTGCTTTAGAAATTTAGGTACCCTGATGTTGGGTGCATATATATTTATAATTTTATATCTTCCTATTGAGTTGACCCTTTTATCATTATATAATGATTTTATATGTCTCTGTGACAGTTTCTGACTTAAAGTCTATTTTGTCTGATATAAATGTAACTATCCCTGCTGTCTTTTGGTTACTATTTGCATGGAATATCCTTTTCCATTCCTTCCCATTCTGACTATATATGTCCTTAAATCTAAAGTGAGTATCTTGTAAACAGGTTATAGTTTGGTCTTGCTTTTTTATCCATTCAGCCACTCTGTGTTTTTAGATTGGGGAGGCTTAAATCCAGTTATGTTTAAAGTAATTATTGATAGAGGACTTACTATTACCTTTTTGATGTTTTCTTGTCTACAGTTCTCATTTCTATCTTCTCCTCTCTTGCTCTCTTCCATTGCAACTTGTTAATGTCTTGCACTGAGAGGATTGAAGTCTTTTTTCTTTTTCTTTTGTGTACTCTCTGTATGTATTTTATTTGCAGTTACCATTGGGCTTACATAATACATTTTTTTTATAGTCAATATTTTTTATTATGATGTTGTGGGGTACAGTTAAGGGTTAGGTATACAAATACGTTTCATTCAGGCACCCTGTTGATAAGAGGTGTTTACATAATACATTTCTTAAGGTTATAACAACTTAGCTTCACTTGCACATAAAACTGTACACTTTTACTTGTCTCCCACACATTTTGTTATTGATATCACATTTACATCTTTTTATATTGTGTATTCATTCACAAGTTTTTATAGTTAAAGTAATTCTTTTTTAATATAACTTTATTTTATTATAGAGATTTGGGGTACAAGTCAGGATTAGGCACATAGTCTATATACAGGTGAAGTCTGGACCTTCAACTGGTCACTAGTCCTCACTTCTAGTTTGGGATCAGGTACGCTTTGTGTTGTAACATTCCACCACTACCCTGGCAGTGTTCTGCTATTGCCAATCCCTCTCTTATGCTATTGTGATTAATGGTCAGGTTCCACTTATGGGTGAGACCATGTGGTATTCAGTTCTTTGTTTCTGGGATAAGTATGATGGTCTCCAATTCCATCCAATTTATTGTGAAGTCCATAGGCTTGTCCTTCTTTTTGGCTGCATAATACTCCATTGTGTATATGTGCCACATTTTCTTTATCCAGTCCACCTTTGATGGGCAGTCATGTTGGTTCTGTGTTTTTGCCATTGTGAATAGTGTGGCTGTAAACATGCATGTGCAGGTGTTTTTTTGTTTTTTGGGTTTTTTTTGGAGTTGGAGTCTCACTCTGTCACTCAGACTGGAGTGCATTGGCTGCTCCCGGCCACTGCAGCCTTTACCTGCTGGGCTCTGGCGATGCTTCCACCTCAGCCTTCCGAGTACCTGGAACTACAGGCGTGCGCTACCACGCCTGGCTAATTTTTGATTTATTGTAGAGGTGAGGTCTCGTCAAGTTGCCCAGGCAGGTCTTGTTTTTGTATTTTATTTTATTTATTTATTTTTTTGAGTTGGAGTCTCACTATGTCGCCCAGACTGGAGTGCAGTGGCCACTCCCGGCCACCGCAGCCTCGACCTGCTGGGCTCCGGCAATCCTTCTGTGTCAGCCTTCCAAGAAGCCGGAATTACAGGCATGCACTACCACGCCAGCTGTTTTTTTTGATTTATTGTAGTGATGAGGTCTCGCTGCCCAGGCAGGTCTCGAACCCGCGGGCTCAGTCAATCCACTCACCTCAGCCTACCAAAGGCGCGGGATTACAGGTTGAGCCACCAAGCCCAGCTGGGTCTTGTTTTTTTAATGGAGCAAATATATTCCTCTGGGTATGTTCCAGAAGGGGGATTGCTAGATCATATGGAAAGTCACTTTCTAGTTATTTAGGAATCACCACACTGTATTATGTAGAGGCTGAAAAATTTTGCACTACTACCAATGATGTAAAAGTGTTCCCTTTTCTCTGCTCCCATTCCAGCATCTGTTGTTTTTTGATTTATTAATGATGACCATCCTTACTGGAGTTAGGTTATATCATGGTGTGATTTTGATTTGCATTTCTCTGACGATGATTAGTGAGGCTGTTTTTTTTTCATGTAACTGTTGGTTGCTCATATATCTTCTTTTGAGAAATGTCTGTTGATGTCTTTTGCCCACTTTTTTGTTGTTGTTTAAATCAAAATTTTTAATTTTAATATTGTGGGGTACAGTTAAGGGTTAGGTATGAAATATGCATTGTTCAGGCACCCTTGTTGATAAGGGATGTCTCCCTGTCCCCAGACAGATATTGACTACCGTTAATCCCACCTCCTCCCCCCCATAGTTCCCCCCACTGTCAATCCTTTTCTTATAGTATTATGTTAGATGTTCAAGGTCCACTATATGAGTGAGAACATGTGATACTCAGATCTTTGTTTCTGTGAGAGATCGCTCAGTATTATAGACTCTGTCTAGTTCCGTCCAGGTTGCTGTGAAATTCAAGATTTTGTTCTTTTTCATGACTGCCTTAGGTAGATTGCCTTAGGTAGAATGGACATCTTGATAATGTTGATTCTTCCAATCCTTGAGCATGGGATATTTTTTCACCTGTTTGTGTCATCCTTGATTTCTTTGAGCAGTGTTTTGTAGTTTTCATTGTAAAGGTCTTTCACATCTCTGGTTAGGAAGATGCCAAGGTATTTCATTTTTTTTGTGTGGCTATTGTGAATGGGATTGTGTTTTTTATTTGTCCATCGTGTATATGTACCACATTTTTTAAATCCAGTTCTCTTTTGATGGACAGCATGGTTGGTTCCAGGTTCTTGCTATTGTGAGCAATGCGGCAGTAAACATACGTGTGCAGGTATCTTTTTTATAGAGTGATTTGAGTTCTTCAGGGTATATTCCCAGTAGGGGGATTACGGGGTCATATGAGAGGTCTATATTTAGAGCTTTTAGGAATCGCCACACTGTTTTCCACAGAGGTTGCACTAGTTTGCACTCTCACCAACAGTATAGAAGTCTTCCCTTTTCACCACACCCTCTCCAGCAACTGTTATTTTTTGAGTTATTGATAATTGCCATTCTGACTGGAGTTAGGTGGTATCTCAGTGTGGTTTTGATTTGTATCTCCTTGATGATTAGTGAGGTTGAACATTTCTTCATGTGTCTGTTGGCTACTCGGGTGTCTTCCTTTGAGAAGTATCTGTTCATATCTTTTGCTCACTTTATAATACGGTTGTTTGTTTTTTTCTTTTCAGCACATTTGAGTTCCTTGTAGATCCAAGATGTTAGGCCTTTGTCAGACCTGGAGTTGGCAAATACTTTTTCCCAGTCTGTGGGCTGTCTCCCGCTCTCTTGATGGCTTTTTGGCTTTGCAGAAGCTTGTCAGTTAAATGAGGTCCCACTTGTCTATCTTCTCTCTTAAGGCCTGTGGGTTTCGGGTTTTGTTCAGGAATTGGATGACAGTTCCAATTTCCGTAAGAGTGTGTCCTGCATTTTCTAAGGTTCTTATGGTTTGAGGTTTTACATTTAGGTCTCTGATCCATTTAGAATTAATTTTTGTGTATGTAGATAGATAGGGTCTTGTTTGAGTCTTCTGCATGTGGTCAGCCAGTTTTCCCAGCACCATTTACTAAATAGGTTCTCCTTTTCCCAGTGGTAGGTGGTGGAGGCTTTGTCAAAGATGAGTTGGTTGAGAAATTGAGGTTTTGCTTCTGGAATCTCAATTCTATTCCATTGGTCTATATGCCTGTTCCTGTACCAATACCAAGCTGTTTTGATTATTGTAGCTTTATAGTAAAGTTTGAAGTCTGGTAATGTGATACCACCTGCTTTGTTTTTTTTCCTGAGGATTGTTCTGGCTATTCTTGGTCGTTTGTGTTTCCATATGAATTCCTGTATTGTTTGTTCTAGTTCTGAGAAGAATGTTGCTGGTAATTTGATGGGTATTGCATTAAATCTGTAGATTGCCTTAGGTAGAATGGACATCTTGATAATGTTGATTCTTCCAATCCTTGAGCATGGGATATTTTTTCACCTGTTTGTGTCATCCTTGATTTCTTTGAGCAGTGTTTTGTAGTTTTCATTGTAAAGGTCTTTCACATCTCTGGTTAGGAAGATGCCAAGGTATTTCATTTTTTTTGTGTGGCTATTGTGAATGGGATTGTGTTTTTTATTTGAGTTTCTGTTTGTTTATTATTGATTTAAAGAAGTGCAATTGTCTTTTTTACATTTATTTTATACCCTGAGACTTTGCCAAAGTCCTTTATCAGTGCAAGGAGGCTTTTGACAGATTCTCTTGGGTTTTCAAGGTACACAATCATGTTAGCAAAGAGGGATAACTTGACTTTCTCTTTTCCTATTTGGATACCCCTGATTGCCTTCTCTTTTCTGATTGCTCTAGTGAGGACGTCCAATACTATATTGAACAGGAGGGGAGAGAGTGACATCCTTGTTTGTTCCAGTTTTCAGGGAAAAAGGTTCCAATTTTTGTCTGTTTAGGAGTATGCTAGCTGTGGGTTTCTCGTAGATGGCTTTTACTATTTTGAGGTATGTTCCATGTATGCCTAGGTGTTTGAGGGTTTTTATCAGGAAGGGGTGCTGGATTTTGTCAAAAGCTTTTTCTGCATCTAATGATGTAGTCATGTGGTTTTTGTTCTGATGTCTGTTGATGTATTTAATTGCATTTATTGTCTTGTGAATGTTGAACCAGCCTTGCATACCAGGGATGAAGCCTACTTGGTCATGATGGATGATTTTTGAGATGTGTTGTAGAATCTGGTTTGCTAGAATCTTGTTGAGAATTTTGGCATCTGTGTTCATCAAAGATATTGGTCTGTAGTTCTCTTTCTTTGTTGGATCTTTACCTGGCTTGGGTATCAATGTGATGTTAGCTTCATAAAATGATTTGGGGAGGGTTCCATCTTTCTCCGTCACCTGGAATACTTTCAGTAGGATTGATATCAGTTCCTCCTTAAATGTCTTACAGAATTCTGCTGGAAAGCCATCTGGTCCAGGGCTTTTTTTGTAGGTAGTTTTCTTATTACATAGTCAATTTCCTTGATTGTTATTAGTCTATTTAGGGTCTCGATTTCTTCTTGTTTCAACCTGGGCAGGTTGTGTGATATCAGAAAGTCTTCCATTTCCTTAAGGTTTTCCAGTTTGTTTCCGCACAAGTGTACATAGTAGTCTCTAATGATCTTTTGTATTTCTTCGGGGTCAGATGTGATTTTATCTTTTGTGTTTTTGATTGTATTTATTTGGGCGTTTTCTCTTTTTTTCTTGATCAGCCTAGCTAAGGGACCATCGATCTTGTTTATTCTTTCAAAGAACGAGCTTTTTGTTTCATTGATTTTTTTGTATTATCTTTTTGTCTTCTATATCCCGGATTTGGGCTTTTATTTTAGTGATCTGGATTCTTCTGCTGCAGTTAGGCTTTTGGTGATCTTGCTTTTCCAACTTCCTAAGGTGACTTGTTAGGCTGTTGATTTGTGATCCTTCCATTTTCTTCATGTGTGTTTGCAGGGATATGAATTACACCTCTTACTACAGCTTTCATGGCATCCCAGAGATTTTGATAAGATGTCTTTTCATTTGTTTCCAGGTATCTTTTAATCTCTGTTTTGATTTCATTGTTGACTCAGGAGTTGTTTAGCATCATGCTGTTTAGTGTCCATATCTTTGTGGGTTTGGGGGGAAGCTTGTTGGTGTTGATGTTTATTTTTATTCCATTGTGGTCTGAGAAGGTGCATGACAAAATTTCGATCTTTTGAAATTTGTTTATGTTTGATTTATGGCCAAGTATGTGGTCAATCTTAGAATATGTTCCATGTGGTGCTGAGTAGAATGTATATTCTGCAGTCGTTGGGTGGAGTGTTCTGTAGGTATCAATTAAGTCCATTTGGTCAAGAGTCACTTTGAGGTTCTGGATCTCTTTGCTGATTTTTTGTACTGATGATCTGTCTAGGGTTGTGAGTGGCGTATTAAAGTCCCCAGCTATGATGGTGTTAGAGTCAATATCTTTCTTTAGTTTTCCTAGAAGCTGCTTTATGAAAGTTGGTGCTCCTATATTGGGTGCATATATGTTTAGGATAGATATTTCTTGTTGATGGAGTGAACCTTTTATCATTATGTAGTGGCCTTCTGTATCTTTTAAATTTTTGATAGTTTAAATGGTATTTTGTCTGAAATTAGGATCGTGACTCCTCCTTTCTTTTGTGTTTCATTCACCTGAAAATTTGTTTCCCAACCTCTTTGAGTCTGTGTGTGTCCTTTCTAGTGAGATGGGTCTCTTGAAGGCAGTATATTGTTGCCTGGTGATATTTATCCATTTTGCCATTCTGTGTCTTTTCAGTGGTACACTTAGTCCATTCACATTCAGGTTAATTATTGAAATGTGAAAGTTGGTCCCTATCAAAAAGTTCTTATAGAGTTGTTGTTGTTCCTCTTTGTTTGTTGTCTTTCTTTTGGTTTTGGGGTTGGTTTGTTTGTGTTTTACTCTTTTTCCTGTACTCTTGTGAAGAACGTTGTTGTTCTTTTTTCCTTTTCTTCTGTGTTTAGTACTTTCTTAAGTGTTTCTTGTAGAGGTGGCCTGGTGGGAGCGTAAGTTATTAGGGATTGCATATCTGGGAAAGAATTTAATTCTCCCTCACTGATGAAGCTTAGCTTGGCTGGGTAGATTATTCTTGGTTGAAATTGTTTATCTTTTAGGACTTTGAAGATAGGGCTCCAAGCTCTCCTAGCCTGCAGGGTTTCTGTAGATAAGTCTGCTGCTGTTCTAATTGGTCTTTCGTGGTAGGTGATCTAGCCTTTTTTTCTCTTGCTGCCTTTAGGATTTTTCTTTTATACCTACTTTGTTTAGGCGAATTATTATGTGTCTAGGAGTTGGTCTTCTCATTTGTTGTTTTGCAGGGGTTCTCGGAATCTCTTGTGTGTGAATTTTTGCATCACTGATAAGATGAGGGAAGTTTTCTTCAATAATCTCATAGAATGTTTGTTCCAAGGTGGTTTCTGTTTCTCTTTCTGTTTCAGGAAGGCCAATTACTCTTAGGTTCTTTCTCTTGAAGTAATTGCTCATCTCTTGAAGGTTTTGTTCTGTCTTTTTAAGCGTGTTTTTAACAGTTTGGATTAGTTCTATATTTTGGTCCTTAAGCTCTGAGATTCTTCTGCTTGGCTAATTCTGCTTTCCATGCTTATCAGTTTGTTATTTATTTCATTCACAGTATTCTTTGTTACTGTTATCTTAGTTATCAACTCCTTCCTAGTTTCTTCTTGTCTCTCCTCAATTCTTTTTAATCTCTCTATTAATGTCTTGATATCTAGGTTTGTAGTTTGAGACCAGTCATTCTGGGGGCTCTTCATTGTTTGCATTCCAAAGTCAGTTTTCTCAATGTCCGTTCTTCCACGGGTCTGGGAGAGACCCATATTCTTCTTTTCGTTTTTCTTCCATTTGTGTAGATTTTTCTCTCTCTCCCCCTTTCCCTCCCCTTCTTTAATTCTGTTTTTCAGGGGAGGTGTGGTTGCTTTTGCTTCGCTTGTGCAATCTCCTGTTCTTCCTTATGAGGGTCCTCTGGCTTTGTTCACTTTTGAGGCAGGAGTGTGGGCTGAGGGCTGTACTTTTTGCAGTTTTGAGGTTTAATTGAGGGGGAAGCTATTATTCAGAATCTATTTGCTGATTCCAGTATCCACCAACAGGTGTATGGGCACTCTGGAACCTATTTCCCACTGACTTACAATCTGTCTTTGCAGCGGGTTTTAGGTTTGGTCATTGGAACAATAGGAGGTATGAAAGAAGAAAATAATGGAGGAAGGGGGGTCAATAGGAAGTTAGAAAGAGAGAAGCGTGAGAGGGAAAACAGACATACATACCAACTAACAGGTGAAAAAGAGACACACGGCCAGAGGGGAGTGAAAAAGACACACAGGCAAAATTCCCTAAAGTATACCGGTAGCAACAGAAAGACAGTCCAATAAAATCATGTCTTTTGATGCGTTTTCCCCAACACAAACAGATAATCTAAGTCAAAAAGCAAACAAAAGTGAGCAAAACAAACAGTCAAAATGATAAAATCAAAAGTCAAAATAAGAAATCAGACTAGCTCTGGAATCTTTCCTGAGTGTCTAAAGTCTCTTCAGCTCTGATCTCCAGCCTCTCCCCTTTGCTTTCATTGCAGGCAGATAGATTTACTCACAGCTTGGGTTTGTTCTTGTAGCCTGCTGCCTTGAGAGGTCTGCGACGCTGTGCTGCCTGCGTCTGATTCAGCGTAGGGGAGGGGATTTGTCTCCTGTGTAGTGCCATTACCTTAGAAACTGAGGTGGAGGCTGTTCGTAGTGAGCAGGCAGTGTAAATGTCTGCCTGGAAAATGACCGAGGTGGGCAGCTCCTCTGTCGCGGATCCTTTTTCTCTGCTTGTCTGAGTCCCTGGGTGATCCACTATGACAGGCTGTGGTGGTATGTTAGGCACCAGGGATCAGCTGCACAGCTGGGCACTGAATCTGGTGTGCCACCAGCAGCCTTGGGTGGAGGAGGAAGCTGGGAGTTCCCTCTTCTGGAGCTGAGAACGGCTGATCAGCACCTCCTTAAGATATGCTGTTCCCTTACACAAGCATGGGGTCCTATGCTGGGTCCCAGCCATGGTGGCCCCAGAGCTCCATAGGGCAGGTGGTGAGCAGTGAGAGTGGCTTTGGGCCCCTCCCAGGGTACTTCAGTCAGAAATGGAGCTGGTATCTCTGAGGGGTGGGTGCCTAGAGCCTCCAGCATAGTTAAGAGGCTCTGGCGCTTGATACTTGGGTTCCAGTACTGTCTCTGCTTCTTCCCTGGCTGTATGTTCTTGGGCAAGTTACTCAATTCCCCTGAGCCTGTTTACTTATTTTTATTGTGAGAATGATAATGTCCCATTGAGTTTAATGGGAACGACATGGGTGGCATTTGTCAGACATTTGTCCTGTGCAGGCAGAGCAGCAGCCAACAATTACTGAACATGCACACTTGGATGAGATGGCCGCCTGCCCAGAGTGCTGGGGGGAGGGGCACTTGGGTTGCTTTTTGCAAGCCTGGTATTCTTGCCTCTTTTCTCTGGGATCCTTAAAGATCTTAGTTCTGTGGCACCTCACTAACTGTACCATGACCCTGCCTTTTTATATTTGAAAATGAACTTTCTGTTGTTCCAGGCAATTCCTGGGGGTTATGGCTAGCGCTCTGACAGCCTGTCTCCCCCACATCTCCTCTGAAAACCTGTTGAATGCTGTGTGGTCATTTTGCTTGATGAATTATTTTCCCCTCGCTCCTGTGAATCAGCTTCTCCAAAAGGATGTCATCAGTGAGTTGCTGGCATCAGGTAGGGTGTCTGTGCACACCGGGGACCAAAATGTGATTCTGAGCAGGCTTAGTTGGAGTGTTGTTAGTTAAGGTTTGCAGAGCATATTTCAGTGAGGAAAGGGCCGATGATGGTGAAATCAGGTTGGCACTTGCTTTCATGAAGACCCTGTATGTAGAGGGCACGAGCAGGAAGGCATCCTCACTACCCTTCTGTCACTGAGGCTGCCTCTGCAGAGGCTAAGTGTTCCTGTTCTCAGTGCCTCCATCAGGGCTGTTGCCTTTGAAGCTACAAACACCTGGTCATTTGGTGGCCTGTCTGAGGGCATGCCTGCTAGATCAAGAAACCAGACAGATACCAAATTAGCTAGTTCACTTACTCTTGGAACTAAATCAACAGTTAGCTTTTAGTCTTAACTAGTCAACAAGGAAGAGCAATAACCAGGTTGATGTGGAAAACTTGATGATGTGTTTGAGAATAGTTTGAATTGTTTTAAAAAACAATGTTATAAAATCTCAAAATGGAACTATGAAGAGTCAACACCATGTGCTGATTTTTCAGGCCATGTGATATTGAAGAGACAGCTTTGAGCCTAGGAAACCTAGATTGGAGTCCCAGTTTTGCCTTTAATTCATCTTGAGGGTTTTAACGTTCCTGGACATGTCCCCATCTGTAACACGGAGGGTTCAGACTAAATGACCACTAAAGAGATATTAAACCCTAAAGCATTAGTGAGTGAAAGGCTTTGATCTAGACAGTGGGAATGAAGGAGAAAAAGATTCCTAGAGATAAGAAAGAAGTCACTGGAAATGCAGTTGCATTAATACTGTTTTAAAATGTGGTATCAGTATGTTTTCTTAATGATTTATTTCTTCCTTTTTTGTTTTAGATGACATGGAGAGAAATGTGCACAAGCTGCGTCTCTTGGAAACTTGTCTAGAGCTTGACGATACTCCTTACCACAAGCCCATAGACTTGCCACTCCCACAGCTGCCTCGGATGCCACAGTATCAACATGTGAAGGTGGCTCAGGTGCTGAGCAGCCTGCTGGGTGGAGACAGGTTCTTCTCAGAGAATGTGCAGCTGCCGCACGATTATCATGTTGGTATGGGACACGTGATTTCCCTTCATTTCATTTATTGTTCTTTTTTTCTGACAAAAGATGAGGTGTTTATGGCAGCAATTCAGTGACATGTAACATGACCTCGTTGGGTTGACTTCGTGCTCTGCAGCTTGTAAGTGCTGTGGTTGTAGGCCCTTGCTAGCCTCACTTTCCTTCTCTATGATGGCAACATTCACCCCTGCCTTGTAAGGTTCTGTGACCAGGAACTGAAACTCCATGTGGATCCCTAGGCTGGTGTCTGGCATGTGACGGCTGTCAGTGTATTTGAGCTACTGCCATTCTCGATGTTGATAGCAGTATTTGATGTCATGAAACAAAAATTACAATGAACACTGTTTGAAAAATTAATATCAGTTCTTTCCTTTCAGATTTTGAAATCCGAATGAACACTGACAGGACTCAGGTGCTTCCCTTTTCTGATGTGGATGCAGCTTCTACAGATATTCAAAGGTTGCTTACATGTTCTCACTTGCTGGACTTTCTGAGATTAAATCCTAAATCTGAAAGAGTTCATGGTAGTAATACTAAGATCTCATATTTATAAGGAGCTTGAACACTCCAAGGGATCTCATCCATGAGTCTCCTCCTTGGGTGTGGATATGGGCAGTGCACTTGAATATAGGGGACTGGGGTGGGCCATTTAATGAAAACTGAATTTTGAAGATAAACATTTGAGTAAGGCAATGCTAACGTTGCAAAACCATCAGTGCAGTGCAAACTTCTGATAAGACAATTTAATAGTGATCATAAAGACTTGAGACTTCTACAAAAGTCAGATACCCAAGAAATACTTGACTCCATCACCAAGACTCTTGCAGAGGTTGAGGATCCTTGTTAATGAGGCTGTATGTGTATGAGTCAGAGCACACTGAATTGAATCCTAAGTTGTTTTCTTGACTAACATGTGGCCAGGAAGGTGTTCTTGGGAGAAGTGTGATGCTACCCTATGAGGGAATGTCCACCTCTTGAGTAACTGTGTGCAGTCATGTGATCTTTGCACTCGGTGTATGGAAGACTGTCAGGCCCTGGGGCATGAAGATGAGGCAGCCGCAGATCTTGACCCCAGAAGCTCCTGTCTCCTGTTACTCTACTGGAGAGATGAACAGAGAAAGCTCAGACTCTTATCTGCCCACCTCTCCACTGCTGTGCAGCTCCATGACTTCTAGCCCTTCCAAGTCTTTCAGCTTGTTCCTTGGACCATCTGTCTCACCTGTTGCCTTTCCTTCCATGTTCCCCGTTCCCCACCAAAAGACTTGTTCTTGGACCCCACACAGAGATCCTTTTTCTTTTCTAGGTATTCCACTCTCCCAGCAAAATAAAGTACCATAGTAGTTCTCAGCATGCAATTCTGTGAAGAGTATGAACATTCCTTTAAAAGTAGCAATTTATCTTGTTATGACAGCGGAGTATAGGAGAGGACAGTAAGGATATAAATGTCTTTTATGTTTTTCTTTTATCTCCCACTGAACTTAATATTTCCAGAGTGCCAGGAACAATGGAAAAACAAATTATATCTTCCACGTTTTTGTTACATTGACAGATGTTATGTTTTTTGCAGTCTTGCCTTTCTCTTAGGATTTTCTTTGCATTTGGTCTCCCATCTCTGGTGTTTAAATGCTCTCTTTTGGAGACAATATGCACAAAAAGAGCATTCACTGTTGGGTGTTATCTACACCAATACTTCTACTGGTAGTATAAATACTTACATTCAGATCAGAGATTGACATGGCATCGACTTAAGTCCCTTAAAATGGGTGGTTTCATATCTGAAAATTTTCCTTATCAAAGGTGTAGCCATCCTTAGAGGTGGCTGAGAATAGCTGTTTGGGTAAAGCATTATTATGTACTTTTAGTTTATAATATAGCCTTGGTCCTAGAATATCTGCAGAGATCAAGCACAGTAATTAAGGATGAGCCATTTGGGAGTGGTAAGGAGTGTGAGCCATGGAACTTGGCTTTGAAATTTTCGAAGATCAAGGCTGCAGCAAGACTGGATGGTCATCTTGGTAACTGTTCTTGTTTTGTTTGTTTCCAGAGTAGCTGTACTCTGTGTTCCTAGGTCTGCATATTGTTTGGGTTTGAGCCATCCCAGAGGATTCCTTGCTAAGAAAATGCAGCATTTGAATATAATGGGTTTTCACGTGATCTTGGTAAGAAAAAATGCAAATAAATATTCTTCCATGACTGATGTATATTCTCACAGCTGCCAAGAGTCTTGTGGGTGAAGCTGCTTACTAGAACTCTGGAGGAATTGTCAACATTTATTGTGATAAATGTCTTAGTTATTGTTTTCTTTGAAAAAGAACATTTCTGGTAGATGATTTAGATTCTGCCTAGCTGATTCCTATAATTGGGCTTTTATAAATGTTATTTTTGTCTGCCTTGATCCTTTTTGCTAAGAGGAAGAGTATAAATAATTTATTTTCTTATTTAATTGAAGACACATGAAACCTTATTCAGTTTTCAGGTTATCTTTAAGGGAAGAGAAGATGTCAAGACTTTATTTTCCTGGCCAGGGTGAGCTTGTTGTAGGTAGGGTATGTGTCCCTAGAGGAGGCTGAATGGTTGAAAGGACACGTCTCCTCCTGCTTCTGATGCTCTCTGATTCCTGCAGCATAACCTCTTCGGATGTCTCTGTGCAGCAGGAATCTTATGCATAAATCTGTATATGTGAAGTGCTGGGACCATCTAAGTGCTGGGTTCTGCATGTAGTATGAGGTGGAAACAGTCTGCTTTCATGGCACCTTAGCGTCCAAAAGTGAGTGATGCATGGGTTGTTGAGGTTAAGATGGCCCCTTCTCTTGGTGGTCTGCTGGTTAAGACTGTTGTACATACTTGTGATTATTTTAAGGAAGATTTTCTCAAGATAGTAATTTTTGCACCATTTAGAGATCCTTAGGATTTTAATTATTTTTACTGCTAGAGTTTTTGTCAGCCCTAACATATAGTCTCATTAGGCCTTTATAATAGGAGTACTTATAAGGTGCCATTTCCTTTTTTTTTTTTTTTATGAGCCATTTATTTTTATCTAATATTACTACATTATGCTTTATTCAGTTTTAACATCACATTCAATTCTATTCTTTCAACCATTTGCTTTTAAAAAAACAGTTGATGTTCCTTTTCTGTGTTTGGGTCTCTAAGTTGGCTTTTATTTTTTGTGTGTTGCCATCACCTCACAAGCTGATTGTTGTCCTCTCTCGTAAGGTTAATAACTGGGAGATGGACAGGCTGGACATGGAGGAGGCAGCCACCCTCTTGAAGACTAAAATCTACTTGGGAGAAGCCCTGCCTGCGGCTGGTGTCAATTTGCAAAGCACATGATCAAGTAAAACTCAACCTTTTCATATTAGGAGACATGTATTTGTAAAAATAACTAATAAAAACGACATTTTGGTGTCTGTTGAATTAACCCTGCTGTTCACTGTAACAAAATGTGTTACTTAAGTTCATGGCTAGGATTAATTTTAAGGACGTAAGAAGTGTTGTTACTGGCATTTTAGAACATGCTGAGAAAATTCCAGGAGGGTCGTTTTTTCAACCACACTTCTTTTCCCTATTGCCCAGACATTTGAGGAAGTTGGTGGGCTGTTCTCATTAGCTTTGATGCATGGATGCATTAGACACTGGATTCCTAATTGTGAGGAGTCACAGGCAAGTTAGATGGGGAGTCCTCATGTTTGGAACCTGGATGTTTATATTCCTGCTCTGGGCTATTCTTATACTTGGGGCTGTACCTTTACCTCATTCCCAAGCACTGGTAAGTGAACTGCCTTCTTTTAAGATTGCCACACGTGTGAGTTAGTGAGGTAGCATGTTAAAATGGGTGAGGACAGCATTCGTGTTTGAAACAAGCACTAAGAGTGTTTCCTGGGCCCCAATAAGAGATAAACAGGAGATAATGACAGGTGACTGGGAGCCACGTTTGTTCAATCCGCAGGCTGTGAGTTGTGATATGTGACTCTTGCTGAGGCATCCCTTTCTCCTGCTTTCATTCCCTTCCATATCAGGATGTCTTTTAAATTAAATGCACACTGAGCTGTGTTGTAGACCAGTCCTGAGGACTGTTTTTCAATTAGGTTTGTTCATTCTTCGTTCTAGTAGTTGTCTAAGTTTGGTTGTTTTGGTCAGTCTACCTGTCTAGCAGGTGTTTGACTTGCTGGTGTGCGATTATGAGGGCCTGGGCTTTTGCAGGGTGGTGTGTCCACCCCAGCCACAGATGCACTGTGTCGGGTGCTGCTCAGCACTTTATTGTAGCAGCCCTTCAAGGGCAGCAGTTACCCTGGTTCTCTCTGGACCTTCCTCTCTTTATCTCTAAAATGAGGGGAGTTAGTTCCTATGACCATGGAGAGGGCAGGGCAGGAGTGTGGGCTGCTGATGTGGGCTTACAAGAAAAGTAGCTGAGGAACCCAGGCTGACAATACAGGAGCTGCAGCAGCATGACAGCTGGTGCAGCTTGCTTCTAGAAAGGAATGGGATGGGAGTGAAGCAATCGTGACATCCCTCCCTCATTTCCTAGTGAGGAGGCCAAGGCCCAGGGATTACTCTTCTGAGTCACGGCAGTGCTGTTGACCCACGTCATTGCGTTTGCTGCTCATCAGCTCCCATCCCAGGAGACCTGGCTTTGAGCTACTGAGAGGACATCACTAGCTTCATGTGCTGGGTCAAGCGATGGAGCCTTCACAAGCTTCAGGACAAGATGAAAATTCTTTTATTAAAGATATGAAGGCTTTTTCTTTCAGTGTCAAGTGTGTGTCTGTTTCTTCTAGTGGCTAATTATGATTCACTGAAAGAATTGGACAAATGTATGGCTACTTATAACTACCTTCAGCATGCACTAATCGACGTGGCAGATGGAAAGGCTCCACAGCATTCCACATTTGAGTGTCAGCACTTTTCACTGCTCTTTGTTAGTGAAGGACAACTGGGCAAAGTGCTGGTCAGCCTGGAAACATTTCAGTCTCCTGTAGAGACATGTACATGCAGACAAGCAAGAGTGTTGGTTTCACATCAGCAGGGCTTTTCTCCTTGGAGAATTCAGTGCTGACAGGGATTGGCTGCTGGTGAAATGTGAATTCATACCTTTCTGGAATGCACTTTGTGACTGGTTTCCATAGTTTAAAAAAATAGTGTTATTAAAGTATAATTGACATACTATTAGCTATATATGTTAAACTGCACAGTTGGGTAAGTTTTGACAGGTGTGCACAAACACCTATAATACCATCACCACAATCAAGATCATTACTGTTCCCATCACCTCTGCAAGGTTCCTTTGTTCCCTAAAAAGCACTGATCTGTGGCACACATGGAACGTGATACACTTCTATAGCTCCGGCTGCAAAGCACTTGGGGTGTCTATTTGGCACCTGGTGGAAAAAAATGTTTTCTTTATATGATAAGAAATAGCATCAGCAAAATATAGGGAAGATATTAAAAGTTGAAATTTCCACATAAATTTTATTCAGAATCCTCAATGCAAAACTTGATCTTGCTTTCTAGACATAAGGAAGGATTAAATATCAGGTTGTGTGCTTGAAATGGCTATGTACAGTTTTTTTTAACTTAATTTTATTTTTGTAGAGATGAAGTCTCCCTATTTTGCCCAGACTGCTCTCACCCTCCTGGGCTCAATGCATCCTCCTGTTTCAACCTCCCAAGTAGCTGGAACTACAGGTGTATACTGCCACACCCAACTCAGTTCTTTTCTCTTTTTTTTTGAGTCAGGGTCTGACTCTTGTCACCCAAGCTGGAGTGTGTGACACAATCGTGACTCACCACAGCCTCAACCTCCTGGACTCAGGCTATCCTTCTGCTTTAGCTTCTTGTAGCTGGGGCTACAGGTGTATACCACCACTCCTGGCTCAATCCCTAGTCAAGACATATTAATCCTCCCGAGTTTTTGGTAGGTAGTTACCACTGACAAGAAACTTTGTTGACACAAGTAGCTGAAAACAATGTAAAACTTTTAAAAAGTCATTCAGATGTTGAAAACTAGATGTAGTATGTGTCTGAACAGCTCTCCTTTTTCTGTCATTGCCAAAGTGTGTTCATGGTGTTTTTGGTGATAATGCAAGCAGATCTCAGATGCAGTTGAGTTTTTCATATGGAGTATTTCCAAGTCATGGTGAAGTCCATATGTGTACGAAGCACATGTGTTGAACAGCCTTGGCCACCAGCCTGGCTTCTCCAAGCTCACCGAGGTGCCCAAGAGACAGAGACTGGAGCATCCTCCCAGAGCTGGACCTTTGAGGCCAGCCCTCCTCACGGCCCACTGCTGCACTGGCCTGTGGGAGTGTCCACTCCCAGATGGACCTTTCCATGGTACTGGGGCTTCCCTCTGCAGCAGGCTGCTTGTGCATCCACCCAGGCTTTGCAAATTGCAGCAGAGTGAGGCCTGAGAGGTGGGCTGTCAGACCCCAGCCTGGCAGCCCTCTGGGAACCCCAAGTGAGGAGTCTTCTGACCCAGAGTCTGAGGACGTCGACGTGTCTTGACACGTGTAGCCTTTGCATGTGTGATGTCTACGTTTCCCAGAGTCCCTTCAGCTTGCGCTCCAAGACATGCCTGTGGAGAACTGGAAATAGTGTGAAGAGGGTGGAGCCAAGCTCCTGTTCTGCTGACTGGCAGCCAGAGTGCTTGGTTTCTAAACAACAGTAGCAAGGGTCCTGGGTGTGGGATGGTGGCTCAGGCCATGTGGCCCTGGAACCAGCCACAGGGCCGTGTGGTCATGACTTCCACTTTCCAGGTGTCAGAGGAGGAACAGATCTGAAGGCCAGTTGTGGACAGTGTGGCATCAGTTCTGCAGGCATCACTTTGGCCCATCTATCTTCTGTGCAGCCAAGGCCCAGCATGGCCGGAGGTTACCTTCGAGTGCAGCGTTTAAGCTAGATGAAGCGGCCTCTGTTGTCACAACCGAGTCCTGATGGACACACACTATGACACCTGTGCACATGTACAGATATATGTTGTAGAATCTTTCTTTAAACTGTTCTGAATTTGACTTTAAAGAGTTTCTCTCAAGGTCAGACATGCAAGATGTTACTGAGACTCCCAGGGCACTGCTGCTGCCTTTTGTGTGGCCACACCCTTGGTCCCAACTGTTGAGGGAAATGCTGCCCCCCACCTTATTTTCTCCATGTTCCTGCCCAGTTTCCACCACACCCCCACTCTCTTGACTCCACCAAGCTTCTCAGGTGGTGTCTATACCAGCGCCTTCCTTGGCCTGGATGGGAAAGGAAGGCAGCACCAAGCTTTTCCCAGTTTTCTCAGGAAATCCATTGTTTATTTTTGCTAAAACAATGCATAACCTAAGAAAGATGAAATGTGCTAAGTATATAGGTCTGAGTTTCATCTTGTCATCCATTTTAAGTGAGACTCACACTTGGGCCATCTGTGAAGTGCTTGGATGTCTTCTCAGCTCCTTGGAAAACACTCATGCTTATCAGATGTGGGTCCCAGAGAAGATCTGGAAAGAAAATTGTAACGGCAGCCAGACCCTCCACCAGCGTGAGGTTCAGAACTGTTCCTTGTGGCTGGAGCTGCTGGGGCTGCAGATAGTGGTGACAGAGCATGGTCCAGTCCACAGGCCACAATGTCTCCAGAGAGGATAGTGCCGCTCCTGGTGCTTTCAGGAGCTCCGAACACCATGGCCACCTTCCACACACCACAGGCCAAGGTCAGGGTGGCAGGCTGTCCAGATGCACCCTCACTAGGCTCAGTGGTTCCTCAGGTGATTGTGATGAGGGTGTAGCTGAACGAGAGTGGGCAGCCAGGCTGTGCTGGTCAGCTACTGAGGGTGTGATCGTCAGATTTCCCATGAGCTCAGGGACTGATCTTATAAAGGACTGCCTCTACTTCCAGGCTGTAGGGTCTCGCCTTCGTGCTCTTGGTCACAGCAGCACAAGCCAAACGACTTGGTAAAATCCATTTAACATAAAATGTACCATCTTGGCTACATTTAAGTGTACAGCTCAGTGGTATTGAGTACTTCATGTTGCTGTATAGCCATAATCACCCTCCATCCCCAGAGCTTTTCATCTTGCAAAATGGAGGCTCTATCCATTAAACAATAACTCTCCTCTGCCTCCCCCAGCTCCTGGCACCCACCATTTCTTTGTCTCTGTGCTTTAATGCTTCTAGATACTTCGTACATATGGAATCATACAGTGTTTATCCTTTTGTGCCTGGCTTATTTCACTTAGCATAGTGTTTACTGGTTTGTCTATATTTTAGTGAGTGTCAGAATTTCTTTTGAGTCAGGGTCTCACTCTGTTGTCCAGGCTGGAGTGCAGTGGCAACATGTCACTGCAGCCTCCAACTCCTGGGCTCAAGTGATTCTCTTGCATCAGCCTCCCAAGTAACTGGAACTACAGATACCACCACATCTGGCTGATCTTTTAAATTTATTTTTTTTTAGAGACAGTCTCACTATGTTGCCCAGGGTAGTCTCAAACTTCTGGGCTCAAGCAATCCTCCCACCTCGGCCTCCTAAAGTGCTAGAATTACAGGCATGAGCCATTGTGCCTGGTTAGAATCTCTTCCTTTATAAAATGGAATAATATTATATTGTATGCATATACCACATTTTAAAGTTCATTTATTTGTAGATGGGCACTTCTAGCTTCTACCTTTTTTATTTTTTCATTTTTTATTTTTATTTTTTGATTTGAAATCTCACTCTTGTTGCCCAGGCTGGAGTGCCAGTGGCATGCTCTTGGCCACCACAGCCTTGACCTGTTGGGCTTAGGTGATCCTTTTCCGCCTTAGCCTTCCAAGTAGCTGGAACTACAGATGCACACCACCATGTCCGGCTAGTTTCTATGATTTATTGTAGAGACGAGGTCTCACCAAGTTGCCCAGGCTGGTCAGGCTTCTTAGCCTCCTGGTGCTCACAGCCACTATGCTTAATGGACATGCTTGCTGACCAAGAGGCAGATTTGCAGGGGCCTGGAGGTTGCTGTCCAACCTCATGAGTGGGGAGCCAAGACCCCGCCAGCCCCTCCTCCTAGCAGCTGGTCAGCTGGATCTGGAAGCCGAATCAATGCCGGACAGATGAACACAAGAAGAGTGTGCACATTGTATGAGCTCTCGTGTATGTGGGCATTGTCACAGCAGAGTAGAGTCTGAAGAAGTGACCAAAATGTTTTATACTTTTTTGACAGAAACAATACATTTGAGAAGAAATGGTAGGACAAAGGGCATCTGGTGCAGGGTACATTTTCCAGAGATCCCCAGGAGGCTGTGGGGTCTTGCAAACAGGAAGATGAGGGCTGTGCTGTGCATGTTCAGGTCCACTGCAGCTACCCTTGCCCAGGCCTGGGTGGGCTGGCACCCCTCCCAGAGGAATCTTTGTTGCTCGAAGTACATGAGACAGCAGCTCGCCCCTCTGACACTGTACCTTCTCAGCACCTCACCTGGAAACATGCAGTGCACTGTCCTGGCGTGTCTGGGACAGCATGTCCTTCATCTCCCAATGGTATCTGCCATGTTTTCCTGAAGCATGTAACATGTAACATGCTTCTAAGGTGATGGGACTGTGTGGTGCAGCTCACAGATGACTCCAAAGGCAGCTCCTATGTAAGAGAATCATTGGTCAGTGTGGCAGAATAGGTTTCAGAGTGGCTTCTTAGAAGAATGAGATTTGTTTGGACATTCTGCTTTATAGTCTTTAAAAGAAGCAGCTTCACCACTCCATAGGCTCAGTGCAGAGCAGGCTAGAGATGGCATTTTGCAGTGAAAAGAAAAAGTCCACCTAGGGTTGCGATCCTGAATAAGTCTCTCAACTTCTCAGAACCTTAGTTTCTTCATCTGTAAAATGAGGACGCTAATGGCCAATTTGAAAGACTACTGTACATATTAGTAATAAATGTATATGCCCCGTCATGCACCGAATGCTTTGTAACTGATGGTTCTTATAATGATAGAGCACCCTCTGGCGGCATGTCATGAGCACGAACCGCACCCTCGGAGGCCGGTGAAGTCTCCCTAGCTGTAATGCAGAGAAACTCCTTTCCTTTTCTCATGGTGATGGGGCACAGAAACAGGAATTTTATAGTGGAAAGAGCGAGGAGTGAGGGGTGGCAGCTCCTAGGTGAGGCTGAGGCATCGTGAACAGGGTGACAGGACTGGCATTTTCAGAGGTGACCCTCTGGTTTGAATTTCAAATCAGAGCAGGACAGCTCTCTAGGATGTCTGGGGAAATGACCAGGCACTAAGAACCTTTTCAGTAGGGCTTTGTACACAGGGCTCTGCCTGTGAGGCCCACCGAGGCCTACCAGGTCAGGGGTTTGCTGTAGTTGGAAGCAGGAAGCAAGATCAGGCAGCCTGTGTTTGCTGGTAGCTGTGGGAGCTGTGGCTGATTCTGACAGACCGGAGGCTGTTTACAGCAGGGCTGTGGGAATAGGCTCACCTGGGATGTTGGTGCCAGTCCCACAAGGACTCCGGGAGTAGGCATATGTGCATTTTAATGAGCTTCAAGAACAGCCCGTTGCTGCACCACTTGGCTGTGCCCATCCTTCCAGTCTTGATCATGGGCAGCTACTTGTTCTTTTTTTTTTAATTTAAAATTTTTTTATTTTAAAGATGTGGGATACAACTAAAAGGATGCCTTTTCTTTTGACCTCAGATGCAGCAGCATCTGAGAAGTGCCTGATGGGTTCTATTTGCACCCTTCTCGACTGCCAGATCCTAGGAAGGAAGCTAGGATGCTCCAGAGCTGGCTCAGGCAGATACACCTGTCCTTGAGGTCCTGCTGATGGGGCAGGAGGCCAGCCAGAGCCGCCAGCAAAATGTGACTTTGGTTTCCAGGAGACAGAGTTCCCGCGTGCTAAAACATCTCTGTTGGGAAGTTGCTATGTGTTCTCCACTGAAACCTCTGCCCTCCCTTCCCAATTTCAGCTAAGATGTCTGTGGAGGTAACCATAGCAACTAAGCTTATTCAGAAGTGGCTGGGCCTAGGCAGTGGGGGAGGGAGCCACTGTGGCATTCTTCCTAGGATACTCATGGGATAACAGCGGTTCTAAGAGCTGTGTGGGCTGAGTATTCCCTTCTCTGTGCCAGGCAATGTTGACTTCAAGATGCTTGGTCCTCACATCAGCTCTAAGAGGGGCCATGGTCACCCTTTAATAACTGAGAGAATTCATAGCACAGGGATTTCAGGGACTGGCCAGTGCTGCACAGTGAGCTAACTCAGCTGGGTCCAGGAGTAAGTTCTTTCTTCTGTATGGACCATCTTAGGAGAACTGGAGAGAAGTCTTCCAGGGTTCACTTGCAGGGAGTGAAAGTGAGTCGCAGAAAAATGGGCATTGTTTACAGCAAGGACAGAGCTGCAGACCCTCTACCCCTACCTGCTGACATCTTTCTGTGGGGAGTAGCTTTAGAGCTTCCCAAATTATCTACAGCTCATGTCATGTCTTGGTGATTATTGTATCTATTTATAGATGAGGACATTAAGACATGAGGAAGTTGAATAGCATCTCCCAAGATCACCAAATACCATATTGAAGATTAAGAAATAAAATCCATCTCTAATTCTCTGCTGCCTTCCTAGATATGGTGCCTTAAGAATATTTCATCTGTTCATCTGTTCACCATCCCATCCGTCCATCTACCTGTTAATCCATTTCATAAGAATTTATGAATATACTAGGTACCATATATTGTGTGTGGTAGACAAGATTTTCAGGATTAACTTTAATTCGAAATACATTTTATTGTTTGTCTACTGAGGTTATCCTTGTGGAAATACTGTTTATGAGTATAAATGCTTGAATATGAGAATTACGTATTCTATTCTAATGAATCTATTCTAATAAATCTTGGTGTCTATAGGCATGAAATTGTACATTTATCTCTGTAAATTGCCTAAGATGATGGTAGAAAAGAGTGTTATGCTTATGATTTTTAGCTGAATTGAAAGCTGAAATAATCTCAAAAGAAAACACTCTGTAGTTCCTGACAGGGTCACCTGTCCTGCAGGGGCCAGGACATGGAGGAGCTGGCTCCAACTCTGGGGGATGTCTGGTGGCCTGTCCTGGCTCACTCAGCATGGTAGAGTCACGACCCCTGAAGGGGCGCTTCAGAGTTCCCATCCTGGGTGTGGATTTGGGTGGGGACTAGTGTGGGAGGGCAGTTGGAGATGGAAACCTGAAGCGGAGGCTGCTGGAGCTGCCTCTGATGGCAGAAAGAACACAGGTGGCTGAGGGTGGGCCTTGCAGGACAGAGAGGATGGACTGGATGCCTCATGGCCTGTGGATTAAGGATGCTGGAGGAACTAGCAGGTGTGAGGCTCCTGACAGATCCCAGCACTGGAGAGCTCAGAAGCCCCAGCAGAGAGCAGCCCCTGCAGGCACATGGCGGGGTTGGCCAGTAGCTACAGCCGTGGGGGATGGGGCTCTTAAAAACGCACCAAAGTCCTCATGCGAAGAGGAACCAGCATCTGGGCATCTGGCATGCAGAGAGCAGCCTCCCAGGACACACCAATCATGCCTTGTCCCCTTCTCTTCCTCCCCACCTGTCCTGGAGGACTGGGTCAAGGAACAGGTGACAAACAGCAAGATCACTGAGGTGGGGAAAGGAAGGGTCTTATGGTGGGTGAGAGATGAGTTTTGTGAGAACAGATGAGTGGACGTGCTTCTCAGTACTGTAAATGAGGCTCTTCTAATACCTGAATATGACCAGGAACACTCTGGCATGTGCTGGGGAAGCCCACCTTGGGTGGAGTTGGGAAGCTGGCAGGCCATGTGTGGGGTAACGGCAACAGAGGAAGACCCCGCTGTTTGCAGCTTGTTGGAGCTGCTGCCTGACTGCCTTTCAGCTAGATTCTCCTAGTGAGCACCTCCAAAGCAAATAATGTCTCCTTAGGGGGACCCTGGGTCCCTGCTCCCTGCCTGGGACTGGCTCACTCCAGAAATCACATCCCATGTGTCTTTCCTGTGAACGTCCAGTAGGAACAGCCTCCCAAACTCCAGCTTGGTTTCCCATGTTCACTTTGGATTATTATTGAGGAGAGGGGTTGCTTTCCCATTAGCTGCGGCCTGAGTTGCAAACCTCCTCCAGGCACCTTTGCTGGGGTTTCAGGGGAGGTTAGAGGAAGGCAGTAGACATTACAGCGAGAGGAAGTGATCTCTTGCAATAAAACATTCCTCTGTACTGTTGGGAACAGAACAGAGTATTGCACTGTGTGGGGACCAAACTGGATGTATTCACCCATGAGTGTTCATGCTCCCCAAGGAAAAGGTAACTTTGTTTTAATTGCTATTAAGTGGCAGCATCACAGTAGGGTTATAATGAGAAGGAGACATTTGAGCAAGCTGGGGGCAGGATGCTCTCCCTCAGTGCTGGAGGTCATGGTAGAATATGGAGGTGGGGTCTGTTCTGTAATGGGGCGTGTGTGTGTGTGTGTGTGTGTGTGTGTGTGTGTGTGTCTTGGGGGAGGGATTGGAGGAAGGGATGCATATATCTCAAGTAAGGACAAGAAAGGAGAGACCCAGGTGCTGCTCTCACTTCCCCAGACTGCTCTGGGTTCAAGTTTAAGAGTCATGGGGCTCTCAAAGACTTCCTTTTTTTCCTGTCCCTCCCACAGAATTAATCATGATCAGAGACTAGTGATTTATCCTGCCTGTGAAAATTCACATTTGATTGTTTCTGAGAGGCCGTATTTCTTAAAAGTTTCAGAGAATTCTGGCATCCCACGGGCTGACCTTGAGTCATCAGGCCCCGATTCTCACCTTCTCAAATTTGGAGCAGGGTTTGCTGTCATGGTTCACCCTTTCTAAGGTTTCTGAGACTGATCTAACAAGTAGAAAAGGTATCCCCTCTGCTAAAGGAAACAACTTTTTGCATTTTCTCAGTCATAGCAAGCCCTCATCCTTTCTGTCTGGCCCTGACTTCAACAAGTAGCTAAAAGTATCTTACAGTTGGCATTGGGACATGAAGTCCATGAAACTGAGTTACACTTTTTAAAAAATTAAATAGAGACATAAGGAGATGATAGTCTCTTAAGATTTAAAAAGTTCCAAAAGAAAAGTGCCCCAAATACCTTGAACAGGGCCAGAGTCATGGGAACAGGGGCGTGGCCAGTCTCCCAGGAGGGAGACTTGAAGCCCAAACTCGCATATAGAACATAAAATATAACAAGAGGTCTGTCTTTTAAGCCTTTTCCTCAAAGGTTAATTAAATAAAACAACTTTGTGGTTTAGTATTATTGTACCCAGTTTGCAAATGAAAAAACCTAGACCTAGGTTTGCTAGCTATGTGACTTTGAACTTTGACTTTATTTAATTTTTAGATTTGATTCCAGTGCCACATATAATATATTATATAACTTTGTACCAACCAAACAGAAAACAAGTCATTTTCAAGCAAATGTCTTGTCAATTTCCTGTCATTTTCATACTATGATATGAAGGTAACAATACATTGTATATAAGGGACATTTTTTCACTTTGGAATGAATTTCATCATGGATAAGAAAGTCCCTTTTTCCTTAGTTTTTGCTCTTTAAATTTTAAGGAGGTGAAGGAGAGAGAAGAAGGGCCACTGGGCAGGGCTGGAGACCTGGGGTCCAGCCCTGGCCTCTGTTGTTAAATTCTCTGGGTCTTGGTGTCACGGGCTGTACTTTGATGGAGTTGGGGTAGACCTTCCCCACAACAGGCCACTCACCCTTCTTGGCAGATAGATGCTTAGAGCCCAGATTTCCAATTCCAGTGTTTAGTCAAGAGTACTTCTCCCTTGCCCCAAACCATGACATAAGCTTTTAGGAGAGCATGCTGTCTTCCCAGGGCTAAGCATGTGCGTGCTTCATAAATCAAGTGCAGCATGAAATTGCACTGCAACAGAAAGCTTTACATGGTTCAAGTGGTGCTGCCTGGGATTTAATGAACTCTGTATGACTGACCTCTGGGAAGAAATGACTTGGGGAGCTGGAGCAGAGGTAGAGACTGAAGGCATCAGCATCTGATGTGAGTTACTTGGAAGGAAAGGAATCGGCCATGTTTTTGTAATATTGCCAAACTGGAGAAAGTAGAAGGCTCTGTAATCTGTGTGCTCACCCTCTGAAAGAATGTTGACAGGTTTCCAAAATCGTTCTTGCTCAGCAGGAAGCTGTGGAGCCCAGCAGATCCTGACTTCCTGCAGCACTCCCAGAATTCCCATGCTTGGGAGTCCATTGAGTGTCGGTCTGTCTCTCCTGTAGGACTCATTGTGGCTTCTGACTGACCACTTAGCCTGGTTTTGGTTGGCTCTGCCACCCCGAAAGATCCTGCCAAAAGCCTGACTCTGACAATGTCATTCTTCTTCCTCATTTAAAAATTCAGGGCTCCTCACTGTGCATGACTGTGAAGCTAAGCTGGCTCCAGCCTACAGGGCTGTCTTTGGACCCCATGCTCCAGCCACCTGGGGCCTTCACCAACTTTCAGATGTCATCTGCCAGCCTCTCCTTCCTTCCCCAGAGTCCCACCACCCCCGCTCACCCAGAGAACTCCCAGTCAACATGTTTTCCACACGCTCCTGCCCATCGGTGGTTAGTCTTGGCCATTTCTGTGTTCCCATAACCTTTCAATGCAACCAGGGCTGGAAAGGAGGGCTGTACCACCTTCCCCTAGTAAACTGGGAATAAAAATGTGTCTGATTCTTCCCTTTACTTACTGAAGCAGAGTATTGTTGGCTCTCAGCAAATGCTTGTTGAGTGAACAAATGAAGGAATGAATGAATGAACAAAAAGTTCTTGCAAGGAGCTCAGTCTTTTGCAGCTTCTTCACCTTATTTCTCTGATTATCCTGTATATCCTAACTTTTGTCCATTCAAGATTGATGCTATACTTAATCCTTTTTGAAGGCTTCTGTCCAAGGAAACAACCAGTGTTCCTCTGACCTCAGGAAATTGCTCTGAAGCAGGACAGAGAAGACCTAATAGGTCTGCTTGTCCTCCACCATGCTGTTGCCCCAGAACGCATGGCATGAGTGGTGGCACGTGTCTTAAGGATGAGATTTGGAGGCAGCCATTTTCTGTGACTGTTTTACAAACAGATACCCCAAATGGGAAACTGAATAAGGGCGATGATTTAGACAAGATGGGGTCCACTCAGGGTGGCATGGCTGTAAACAGAGGCAGTAATTTAGGTTTCCTAGTACAGAATAGGATTTACTTCTGATATTTTTGTTCATACCTTTATTTCAATTTATTTCTTAAACTCTGAGATACCCAGTCCACAAATCAGCCTAGTATTCTTGACACCAGATTCCGAAGATAAAGAATATTCGTATTTTTTGGGATTCTTGGGGTTGGTTATCTAAAATGAATACTCAGAAGAATTGGCAGTATATTTTAGTAGGATGCAGTAGTACTCAAGCTTGTTCTCTCATGTGATTCTTGTGACAGATGGTGAAATGGACCTGACGGAAATGAAAAATCCCTGCTCTACAGATGAGGACACAGAGCTCACAAGTGACTCACTCAGAGTCACAGAGCAGGAAGTTACTGTGCCAAGACCTGAACCCATTATAGCATTGTGGGGAACCACTTTCAAATACATGGGCTTATAAATGCAGAGGTTCATATGCTGTCGCCGAGGGTTCTGCCCCCTCTGCAAGTCTCCAGGCCCCAAGGCAGACAGTAGTCCTGGGAAAAATCAAATGTTTTTGATTAAAATTTTGATGCAAAATGCAACTGAAATCACTTAGAGGGAAAAGCAGATTGTGAGATTAGGAGTTTTTGTTGTTGTTGTTGTTTGTTTTAAACAGGACTACATCATCTTTCCCATCTCAGAGATTCAAGAACAGACAAATAAAGGCAAAGAAGAGAGTGATTTCATTTATTTGATGACCTGTGTCTTCTTCAGGAAAGGCGATCAAACGTGTTAGGAGCTCAGCTAAAAACAGCAACAAAAAAACCCTAATGTACAGTCAAAAAATCAACACATTAGGTGTTCCTTGGTTAGCCTGCTCTTGTTAGAACAGTGAGATTTGAGGGTTTAAAACATAGCTTGTTTAGAAGTGATGTGTGAGTTCCCAAAAACCTTGTTTAACATATTGCTGGAATAATGCATATGAGATGGTTAAAAATGGAATTAGAAAAAAAAAATCCCCACACCCTTAGAGTAATTTGCAATTCGTAAAGTTACTGCCAATTTTGCATTGCAGTTGCCATGGTAACCATGCTGGGCTTTTCCTTTAATGTTTCTCAGAAGGGGAAGGAATAGTATATAATAAACTCTTCAAGAGTAATTTTTTTTATTGTGGTTGAAGAACTGTGTAATTCTTCTGTGAGCTTTTTTTTTTTTTTGAGTCAAAGTCTCACTCTCTCACCCAGGCTGGAGTGCAGTGGCACGGTCACCGCCACTGCACCCTCGACCTGCTGGGTTCAGGTAATCCTTCCAGCTCAGCTTTCCAAGTAACTGGAACTGCAGGCGTGTACCACCACGCCTGGCTATCTATTGATTGATTGATTGATTGCTTGATTGTAGAGATGAGGTCTCACCATGTTGCCCAGGCTGATCTCCAACCCATGGACTCAGGCAATTCTCTCGCCTCCGTCTCCCAAAGTACCAGGATTACAGGCATGAGCCACTGCTCCCAGCCTATGTGAGCATTTTACTGATCCACAAACGTGCACTCCAGTTAGGATTCGGTGTCTTACCTCAGGGTATTTAACAGTATGTAAAAAAAAAAAAAAGGGAAAAGATGTTGGCGACTATCAACACTTGGCAATTAATTATAAAAGTAATAACAAAAACATTATCAACATAAATTAATTATAAAAGCAAAAGCTAAAAGCATTTCAAGCCCGACTCTAGTGAATGTACCCGATGAAGTGCTGACTTGCTTATTGACTGAGTGCTTTCAGGCAAGCTTTTAGCCTGTACTCAGTGTCACCCATTGGCCCCTGTGTTTCTCCTCAAAAGAATCCTGTATATTGAATAAATGAAGTATCAAAAAGAGGCAGTTGGAACAATAAGACAAAAGCAATACTTTCATTTGACCAGAATTTCCTTTCTTCTCTTTCTCTCTTTTTAAATCCTTCCTGAACTCTGCAGGCTGTCTCCTAGGTGGGGTGTGCATTACTGCTTCCACACTTCTCTCCAGGGTATCAAGCAACTGAGATTATCTGTTTTGCACTGTCTAAAATGAATTTCTTCCCCGTGATTTGCAGGTTCTCTGGCTTCACTCAGTGTATTGTAGTTTTGGGGTAATTTCTTCATGTCCTCACCACCCTCTCTAATTATTCCTCAAGAAGGCTTTGTTCTGTGTCTCTTCTTTCACATCTACGTGTGTTTATTCTAACTGTTTTTCTCATCTTTTTTGATCTCTGGTCTTATAATTTAGACTGATTTTATTACATTTTTCTTGACTAGATATTTTCTCTTCCTTTGATTTAATTAACATTATTATATTAAAATAATTTAAAGGTGATTCTTTTATAAGAGCAAACAACCACCCTTCCAAGTTAATTTCTTTTCCAATTTAATTTGTTTAAGGGGAATGTGCTTCATTCAATTCCTAGACTTTGCATTAGCAAAGAATAGTTGATGTTATCTAAATAACCCGGGTGATTGTCTCTTTTCTCAAGAAATCTGTGTGATGATGAGTCAACATAAGAAGTCTTACTTGAGTTTCCTCTAGTTTTCCTCTTTAAGTCCCTCACTTTCTATGCCACTAGTGTATGTGTTTCCTGCTACTGGGGGTGGAAGAAGGAATCTGTGAGTTTGCTGACTTCCATCTTACCTGAATGGAGCCTATTTGGAAATACAGACTATCTTTCTGTTGCATAAAAGGAGTTAAATGTTGTCATTTTCTGTTAGCAAGATAAATGAAAAAGAGGAAGGATATTCCAACCGTGAAGTTATTCCTTTTACTTTTGAGAAATGGCAGAATCTTGGACTCTTCAATGTGCATATTCAATACCTGCATTAGCAGTTAAATAAGTAAGTGTATATTTGGTATATAAAGTAATTGTTTTCAAGTTCCATTCAGAGGATTAATTTCAGGGACTTTGCTTTGAACAGGATGTATCCCTCCTGCTTTTCTAGGGCTTTGGGCAATTCCGGTTTTATTCAGTCTTTGAAATACAACCTGAGTTTACTGAAGCTCCACTTTCTGGTCTTAACACACTTGGGCATCTCCAATGTTCCAGACCTAAAATGACAGATGCAAGTGGAATGCACTTGAGTCGGTCATCATTATGGCTGAACTGGGAAGGCAAGGAGGTTTAGTATGGTAAGATTGCTGGCTCTGGCTTCAGACTTACTGGCTTGGCTTCTAGTTCTGGCTCTGCCATTTCCAAGCTGTGTAGACAGGCGGCTCTTAACAAAGTGACCATAATTATAAAAAACTAGGACACTTTGGGGAGAGAAATGTGATGTTGCCAATAATTAAGCCAGGGCGCAAATCAGGTCAGTCTTGGTCAAGCCAGGATGCATGGTCACTCCACTGTTAGCAGAATAAGTGCTTACCTTTTAAAAAATGTGTAGGAAAAATGTAGAAATTGGAAAAATACCCATCTTATTGGGTGTTTTGTGGATTAAATGAGATGATAAAGAGTGCTTAGCAGAGTCTGGCATATACTAAGTCAATAAGTGCTAGGTATCATTATGAATACATATCCAACTTTTCATTCCCTCAGGGCAATCTAAAATGTTCAATGATATTAATAATTAGCTTCTACCACTTGCTAATCATACAGAACTCACCAAAAGATCTTGGGCTCATTTCTTGGTACCTATGTGCTACTTTCCTCTGTTGACCTTAAGTACAATAGACAAGTCTTGCCATCCCAACCCCACCATTTGAATGAAAGAATTTTTTATTCAATCTATTTCATGAGAATTCTATTTACTGTTCTTTAGAGAAAGGCAGTGTAGAGAAGGCTACAGTGGTTCTGAGTTTCAGTTTACAGTTTCCTGTTGCACCCTAATAGTTAACGAAGAATGTTCTTCTTCATGAAAAGGTCCTGAGTAGAGATATGCCTAAGCACTCCAGAAAATGTTGTATGGCCTTGTCAGAGTTCAGCTATGGTTCAGGGGTCCTTGAATGTTGCTGCTCTTACAATAAGAGCTTGAACTTGAGGTCAAAGATACTTATCTGATACCCTCACTTTGTCTAGTATGAAAAGAATTGGAAATATTCAAATGTCCTTAATGTGACTGTAATAAACACCAGCTGACTGAGCAGGAAGGTTTGGGATAGCCCAAGAAGGTGAATGACTTGAAAAGCCCCATATTAACCATAGAGGGGTGCTAGAAATTCCATCCCTGGACCTACTTGGTGAACCCAGGAAGTTTGTGTTTGTTTCTGTTTGTGAGATATTACAATAGATCTTGTAAAAATCTATGGGCAACTGTTTTCTTGCTGGCACCATCAAGATAATAGCTGAATTCTTGATGACTTGTCTCTGCAAAGAATCTTGTAAACTAACTTCACTAATCCAGGCACCTACCCATCTATAGATCTGTGCATCTGTTCAACAAATTTATTAAGCCCACTATTATGGACCAGGAGCACAAGGCTTTAAGCAAGTGAGAGTCAGTCTTTGCCTTTGTAGTAGATTTGCTAACGAAGCTCCCATTATCTACCTCCCCTTCTTTGCTACATAACTTTATGGTGCTCTTCCATTTTGATTCAGGTCTCAGTCATGAGACTTGCTTTGGCTAATGGTTTGCTGCTAAGCAAGACTTGGAAGCACTGGTGAAACCAGACCTGTTCCCACTCTTGCCTTCTTCTTCACTGTGAGAACATCTGTGCTGGCCTGTGGGGTGACAGAGATACATGGAGTTAGCCCCTTCACTCCAGCCAAGATCTCCCTGCACTGGCCAGAAACCAGCTGGTCCCATGTGTCAGTGTACCCCCAGACATGTGAACTTGTCCAATTGAAGACAGAAGAGCTGCCCAGCTAACCCTGCCAGGATCAGCAGAGCTGCCTGCTCTGCATTCTTGAGGCATGAGGAAGATGTGCTCCCACCAGGTGCCACTGCCATGCCACGGCTGGCTGAGAGTCAGCATTCTCACGGGAACAGTTAACAATACAACTTCAGACCCTCCTCACATCTTCCTCCTTGACAGCCATGCTCCGATTTTTCTGAGACATGTTGTATATCTGACAGCTTGACGTTATCACACGCCCCATGGTTATTTTGTTGGAAGAATGCAATGGCTCTCTTGAGGCATTTATCTCTGGTGGGTTCATGCTTCTGAGAGACAGCAAAATTTCTGAAATGGAGGAGACGATTCATTTGCTTGTATGTCAAGTACTGGGCACCTGGGTACAGGCTCTGTGTCAGATGCAATGCTTGGCATTAGGGAGTGGAAAGGGTGCAGATGCCAGTCTGTCTGTTGTGCAGACCTCATAGTCCATGAGAGGGTGCAGTAAAAGGGACACAGACAAACCAACACAATGTGAAAAGAGTGACTGCAGAGAGATTAGCACCGTTCTGTTTATTTTCATGCCCAGAGAGAACGACCTTTGAATTAAAGAAATATGAAAATACTGTTAGATCCTTCACTCATTCAATGAATACATTTAAACAATAATATGGACAACACAATAAACTAGATGCTCAAAGGTGTAAAGAATAAGTCCTTAAAGGCTCATCGTGTAGAGGGGGACATCCACATACACAATGACTCTAAAGCAGGGAAGGAAGAGTTGAAACAGGCTCAAAGTGTAGGGTGGGCTAAGGGCCCAGGATGGTAGAAAAATCATGGAGAGCCCTAAGGAGGCAGCAGCATTCAAGCTGGGTTGGAAAGACTTGGGAATGAGAAGGCCAAGTGTGCTCTTGGGGAAGAGTCCCTTGACATGGCGGAAGCCCCAGACTGCTCCTCGGTGTCTGGCCTGTGACACTGACCAGAGTCACCTTTCTCACTGCAAGTGTGAGCCAAGTGAGTCTAAGTGGTCTATGTAGAACTGCTGGCTTGAACCTGAGTAACCTTATTAGATTGTTCATCCTCTGCTTAAGCACAATAAGGTGGCCAATAGTTTCCATGAAGGACAGGCCAGCAAGGACTCAGTCACTGGGTGTCACTGTGGGAATTCTATCCTCAGGGTGACAGTAATATTAATCCACTCTGGGAGTGCAGTGTGTGAACCTTGCAGAGCAGTTCTGCTGTAGAACAGAGAACATCAGATAGGCCCCAGTTGGAGTGCCAGGGCTGACTCCAGCAATGTGATTCTGTGTAAGTTACTTCACAGCTCTCTGCCTCAGTGTGCCCATCTACAGAGTGGGATGATGGTCTTGCTCCATCAGGTGGGGAGCAAGTCCATGGTACAGTTAGTGGTTTGTGTGGACGGCACATGAGTGAGCACATGACAGTTCTGTGGAGGGTGTCCCTCAGCATCCACACAAGGTGCACCTGGGAGATCCCGCAGGACTGACCTTGTCTGTCTCCTCTTCCAGGTGTGAAGTGTGCTGTGGTGACGCCCTGCTGCGACTCCTCTTGATTACCAATTCATTGTTTCTTAGATTATATGAACCTTGAATTTATAGAAGAGGGTAGTTATTTCCTTAAGAACAGATTAGAAAACTAGGCTGAGTGTGGAGTAGACCACTAGTTCCACCTAGTGGTCACTGTCCCTTTTTTCTTGGTAAGATATCCCTGAGGCCCCAGCATCCTCCACAGAAGGCCTGCATTTTACCGCGTTTCTTGCAGGCTGGGGTGTCCCATGTGGTGTCAACTCAAGGTCATAAGTAAGGCAAGAGGGAGAGTCCTCCTTTCCGGTCCTATTACTTTTTCTTGTCTAGATGGAGTGTTGGATGTCTACAGACCCAGAGACATTTGGCATGAAGTCACACATGGAAGGTGGCTGTGTTCCTGGTGAGTTTGCAGGCTGCCGGTTCTCCTGAGTGCTGTCCATGAACTTTCCTCCCTTTGTTAAAGCCTTGATTGGTTTTGTTGTCTGATACCAGCAGCTGTATCAGTTTCTGACAGATGCCAAGATGTGTTGTTGAGACCACCAAATTCACCAGGTAGGTTGTGTGTATCAAAATTGAATATCCAAGTGATAATTATGCCGGGGCACAACCCCTAGCTGGTCATTTGGGCAAGATCCCATGAGACTACCATGCCAGCATTGGCAAGGCTATGGTTTGTCAGCAAACACTGGCCCAAATGCTGGGAAGCTTTAGGACAGTCACCTGGTCTAGTTCTGAAAAGCAGGGCCCTGTTTCCTAGGGAGGTGATGTCTTCCTTAGGAAGAAGACATCTTCTTTAGGGAGGTGACAACTTCGTTAAGAAGGTGATATCTTCCTTAGGGAGATGACCTCTTTCTTAGGAAGGTGACGTCTTTGTTAGGGAGGTGACAGCTTCCTTAGGGAGGTGACATTATCATTAAGAAGGTGACATCAGGAAAGTGACATCTTTGTTAGGGAGGTGACATCTTCATTAGGAAGGTGACATCTAGGTTAGGAAGATGATGTCTTCCTTAGAAAGGTGATGTATTCCTTAGGGAGGTGACATCTTTGCTAGGAAAGTAGCATCTTCCCTAGGGAGGTGACATCTTTGCTAGGGAGGTAACATCTTCCTTGGGGAGGTGATGTCCTCCTTAGGGAAGTGATTCTTCCTTAGAGAGGTGATGTCTTTGCTGGGAAGGTTACTCTTCTTTAGGGAGGTGACATCTTCTTTAAGGAGGTGACGTCTTTGCTAGCGAGGTGACATCGTCACTAGGGAGTTCATGTCTTTGCTAGGGAGGTGATGTCTTTGCTAGGAAGGTGACATCTTCACTAGGAAGGTGATAATTTCCTTAGAAAACTGACATCTTTGTTAGGGAGATGATATCTTTGTTAGGAAGGTGATGTCTTCCTTAAGGAGGTGACATCTTTGTTAGGGAGGTGACATCTTCTTTAGGGAGGTGACATCTTTGTTAAAGAGGTGATATCTTCCTTAGGGAGGTAACATCTTCCTTAGAGAGGTGATGTGTTCCTTGGGGTGGTGATATCTTCCTTAGGGAGGTGACTCTTCCTTAGGGAGGTGACATCTTCTTTAGGAAGGTGATGTCTTCATTAGGGAGATGACATCTTCACCAGGAAGGTGACTTTTTCCTTAGGAAGGTGATGTCTTAAGGAGGTGACATCTTGCTTGGGGAGGTGATGTCTTCCTTAGGAGGTGATGTCTTCCTTAGGAAGCTGATATCTTTGCTAGGAAGATGTTTCTACCAAAGGGAGGTGATGTCTTTGCTAGGGAGGTGACTTCTTCACTAGGGAGGTGATGTTTTTCACCAGGCAGGTGATGTCTTCTCTAGGAAGATGATGTCTTTGCTAGGAAGGTGACATCTTCCTTAGGAAAATGACATCTTCCTTAGAAGGTGATATGTGCTGAATACTGAGGGAATGCAGTGGGCAGCTGGTAAGGGTGATGGTGGAAAGAGTGGTGAGTGGGAGGGCTGTGAAAGGCAAAGGGAACCATGCTGGGGATGGCACAGAGGGAAAATGAGCTCATTTCATTTGTGGGAACTGCAGGTACTTGGTATAGACACAGAATGTAGCGTAAGGGGGAGGAACAGAGAAGGGTGGAGGTGATTGCTGAGGCCAGAGCTAGGCATGGGAGAAGGTCATGCTGACTGTCAAAACCACACGTGGACATTTCATGCTCTCCTGAAGGGAATGTGTCTCTATATGGGGAGGGCCATTGGGACAGTCAGGGGAGGAGGATGGGCAGACTGGGCTAGTTGTTCCAGTGAACCAGGTGCCAGGTGATGGTGACTGTACTGGGGTGTGGTGCTGGAGATGCAAAGGTGGATTTGGGATGACATAGGTTGTGGCATCGACCAGACTTGATGGCAGGTCGGCTCTGTGCCTGGGAGGGTGTAAGGTTCTGGCTCAGGCTGGAAGACTCAGAACAAGCAGACATTCATACATGAATCTCCATTTGTGCAAGTTTGAACATCTCATAGTTGCCTGTTTGGTTCTTTTCATAAGACTCCTAAATGTCTGTTTTCTATCTGAAAATGAGTTTGACAGCAATTGGCTTAGTGAAGATGAAATTTTATTGCTAAGGAGCACCACTACCTGCCTGTTCTCGGAGTGGTTGGGATCTCTTTCCTGGGTTTAATAAAGATGGGACCCTGGCCCATGAAGCTGTTATCTGATCTTATTTATTTCCTGATCAAGAAGGAGCAAATCATGACTGGACCTCCATGGAAAATTAGTTTCTAAGAAAGCAAAGCCGTTAATATCTACATGGGAGTTTCTCCTGTGATGATAAATATCTGCTCCATTGAAATAGATTTCATAAAACATGGTAGGTGAGAGGGTGAAGATATTGTACAATTGCCAACGAGGCAACAAAGGGATGGTTTGTTCATTGGATTGCCTATTAGGTGCTTCTCATAAGACCTAAATACCCTAAATCAGCAGTAAACTCTAACCCTTATGAAAAATGGAAATGTTTTAGTGTACCCATTTAGCAATTTAGGTGATTCTTTTTCAGAAAAAAATGTATTTTAATATGTGTTTAATATAACATTCAGTGGATAATAGAAACAATGTGGAGGATGCCACTGGGGAAAAGAGCCAGCTGTTGCCACATGTGGAGTGCAGCACTGAGAGCTCTCAGAACAAGTAAGAGAATGCTGTTGCCCAGTTGGTATGCACAAAGGCTTTCTCATCCTTGTTCTGAGCAATTTTTGCCTATAAAATTCTCCACTAGAAGACTGCTATCTGCATGGGTGTGCTGATGGGCTCTGGTAGCAAGAGGTGGGTACATTTACCATTACCACTGGGTCTTTTCTTCCCCTAAATGCCTTGATAAAAAATAATTAACTGCTTCTATGACACTGAATGAAAAGGACGCCCACAAGACCAGAATGTGTGAATGGGTATATTATGATTCTTTGCCATCCTGTCTTGGTATCTCGATAAACTTAGGATGGGCAGGGAGTGTGAACAGGAGAGAAGGTTGCCCATTTCCAGGAGACTGAGGAGACTCCCCAGGCTTGGTGGTCACTGGCTCCCCAGAGCACATGGTTATTCTAGCTGCCCATGAAGGGCACCAGCACAGCTTCCTCTTCTGGGAGCCAGCTGTCTAGACCAGTCTCTATTAGCCAGGGTCAGACTGAGCTGCTATAACAAAGAGACCCAAACATACAGTGGTACAAATCAACTTCAATGGGCAGCCTGGTAGTCATTCATGATCTGACCACCGAGGGTCTCTTCTGCTTTGTCTTCAGCCAGCCCTGCCCAGCCCGACTCACTAGGCCACATCCAGATGAACCTCCTTTTAGTTTCTTGAACGTTCTGTATTCTCTCCCATCTCAACATGACACCACTTTTTTCTGAAAATTTCTCTCTTTCCGCCTTAATTGGCTGGCTAACATTCATTCATACAGTCAACAAACATTTTGTGAGTGTACTATAGTATCAGGAAATCATTATTCCAGGCACTAAGGACATGCTAGTGAACAAAATAGAAAAGTCCTGTCCGTCAACATCAGGACCAGTGCTGCTCTCATCAGGTTTTGTGCTATCTTCACAAGCTTTCAATGAGGGATAATTTGTGGGTTCTTCAAAGTCCTTAAGGGAGATGTCTTGCTGCACTCTTCCCTAGAGAGAGATACTGGGTGGCTCGCTAAGTCAAAGGAAGAGCTGAATGACCATGCCTTGGAGAAACAACACCAAAGAAAGATTTAAGATCTCAGGAATGGGAGCCCTTGGACCAGCTCCTCCTGGTGCTAACATGTCTAGTGTTCAGTTCCAGCCAACATCCTAAAATACAAGTGTGATGGAGGGTGACTTCTGATGTCCCCCAATGAAGACTCAGATTCCTTTAGTCAAGGGTCCAGTCTCAGTTATGCTAGACGAATAAATCCTAGAGATCTGTTGTACAGTGTAGTGTCTATAGTTTACAATGCTGTATTGTTTACTTAAAAAGTTGCTAACTGAGTGGGTCATACAAGTGTTGTTATCAACACAAAACACTCAAATTCCTGGGAGAGAGAATCAGACGGATTTAGATATGGTCAAATGTCTACACCAGCAGGTTGGCTCCTGTGTCTGGCAACCAGAAGGGCTGGAACTATGTTCCAGTGGTTCAGATGGGAGGTGGAGGGATTTGGATGATGGCAGCAGAGGACATGGAGAAGACAAGTGGTTTCAGAACATGCTGATGGGCAAAGAGTGCAGGATTTGTAGAGGAAGTAGTTGTCAAGGTGGAAGGAAGAAGGAAAGAGAATCCTGAATGGTGCCTAGATTTGGGGCTCATGTGTCAGATGGAGGTGGTGCTGTTTGCTGGGACTGGAAGGCTGCATGAAAAGGAAAATTCCTGCTGGTGGAGCTTAGGGGAAGAGAGGGGTCATGAGTCTGTTTGGGTCATGGTGAGACAGGAGATAGCTAGAGAAAGGCTAGTCAGGCAGACAGAGCAGGTCCTCTGGTAACAATGTAGCAAACTTCCAGCAGGCCTCTCAGGCTCAGCAGGCAAACAAGCTCCCTGCAAGCCTCTCAAGCTAGAGCTTAAGTACTTTAAGAACTTAAAGCAACCAATCAGCTCACTGACATTAGGCTCCTATCTCCTGCTGATTGGCCCTTAGTACTGACCAATCAGAAACAGCGAGTGCAGACCAATCAGCTCACAGCTAGTACTAGCCAATTGGCTTGAATTTAGGGCTATATAAGCACCAGGTTTCAGTTTCAGACTGGCAACCCCTTTGGGTCCCTTCCCAATGTGGTAACTTTTCTGTCTTCTCAATAAATCCTGCTTTTTCATTTTCTGACTGTCCGTGTCCCTCATTCTTCCTGGGCATGAGGCAAGAAACTTGACCTGAAGATCTGTGAACTGAAGAGACCTAAAGAGCTGCAGAAGATTGTCAGAGCCAAGAGAGTCGTGTACTCCAGAGGCTGGCTTGGCAGCTGATGGAGCCAGCTGAACCAGGAGTGCTGCTAGATGAAGGCGAGACTCTGCAGCAGAGTCAACACTCCAGGGGCTAGGCTTGCCAGCCCACTGAATCAGCAGCACTCTCAGGGCCTGGCTTGCCAACCCATTAGAGCCAACACCTCTGGGGCTAGGCTTACCAGCCCCTCGAGACGACCCTCTCTGGGGCTTGGCTAGCTGACCCATTGAACTGACACTTGTGAAGCCCAGACTGACCTGAAACATTTGCATCAATGGTAAGTGAAAGGGGCTGAATCAGCCACTGGATGTGAATCAGAAGCTCAGGGGACAGTCAGGTCTATAAGCATGAACACTGTAGTCTCTTCCCACAGATGCCAATTAAAACCAGGAGTCTAGAGAGCCAACCTGTGGCTAGCTAAAAGGAGGAGGAAAGGCCTTGGGGCTGAACCGGTGTGGCTGCACTGAGAGACTGCAGTAGAGGAGGAGCCAGGACGGGCCAACGACAGAGGCCAGTGGGTAGATGAAGATGTGGATTCCTGTAACTGGGAGAACCTCACTCAGTGACAGAGCTTCTCCCATGTGGATGTCTGCTCAGCCTTGAGACACGGGATCTGCTCTAGTCATCCTGATTTTGGGTGCACTTGTGCTCTCCCTCTGTGTCATGGTATCTCTGATTTAATCTGTCATGGTAGCAGGTTTTATTGGGAGATCACACAAATGCAACAGTGTGTGTGATATCACCTGTAGGTTGCACCTCATGGCCCCAGGTGTCACCCCCAGGTTATACCTCATGCAACTCTGGGCATCACCCACAGGCTGTGCCTCATGAACCCAGCCATCACCTGTAGGCTATACCTCCTGTGACCCTGGGTATCACTCATGGGCTATACCTCATGCAGCCCTGGGCATCACATATAGGCTACACCTTATGTGGTCATCTGCAGGTTACATTTCATGTGGCCCTGGGCATCACTCACAGGCTGCATGTCATGGCCCTGGGCATTATCTGCAGGTTGCACCTCAGGAACCTAGGTGTCACCCACAGGCTATACCTCATGCAGCCATGGGTGTCACCCACTGACTACACATGTGGCCCTGGGTATCACCCACAGGCTACACGTCATGACCCAGGTGTCACCTATAGACTTCACATCATAACCCTGGTCATCACCCATAGACTGCGCCTCATGGTCCCAGGGTTCATCTATGGGCTACCTTCATGGTCTTAGGCAAAATCTGTGGGCTGAACTTCATGGTCTTGGTCATCATCTGTGGACTGTGCATCATGGCCCTCAGTGTCTCGGCAGGCAATTCTTCATTACCCCGAGAATGATCTGTGGGCAGTGCCTCATGGCTCTGGGTGTCATCTATGGACAACACCTCATGGCCGTGGGTGTCATCTGCAGGCAACACCTCATGACTCCAGGTGTCATTTGCAGGCTCTACCTTATGACTTTGGGTGTCATCTGTGAGCTGTGCCACCCCGTGTCATCTGCTGGCTACTCATCATGTCTCCAGATGTCATCTGCCGTCCCTGAGCATCATGGCCCTGGGCATGTGTCATCTGTAGGCTATGATACCTCATGGCACCAGGTGTCATCTGTGGGCAATGCCGCGTGGCTCTGGGTGTCATCTACAGGCTATATCTCATGGCTCTGGGTATCATCTATGGGTAATACCTCACGGCGCTGGGTGTCATCTGCAGAATGCATCATGGCCCTGGGTGTCACCTGTGGGCAATACCTCATGGCCCCAGATGTCATCTGTGGGCAATGCTTAATGGCCACAGGTGTCTTTTGTGGGCAATGAATGCCTCATGGCCCCAGGTGTCATCTGTGGACAAATCCTCAAGGATCTGGGTGTCATCTGTGTGCAATGCCTCATGGCTTCGGGCATCTTCTGCTGACTATGTCTCATGTCTCCGTGTGTCATCTGTGGACTACGCCTCATGGCTCCAGATGTCATCTTCAGGCAATGTCTCATGGCTCTGGCTGTCATCTTCAGGCAATGGCTCATGGCCCTAGGTGTCATCTGCAAACAATGTCTCATGGCTCTAGGTTTCATCTTCAGCTATGCTTTATGGCTCCAGGTGTCTTCTGGAGGATAAGACTCATGGCTCTGGGTGTTGCATCTGTGGGCAACACCTCATAGCTCCAGGTGTCATCTGCAGGCTATGCCTCATGGCTCCAGGTGTCATCTGTGGGCAATGCCTCATGACTCCAGGTGTCATCTGTGGAGAACCACTTATGGCCCTAGGTGTCTTTTACTGGCTGTGCCTCATGCCTCAGTGTTTCATCAGTAGGCTTTGCCTCATGGCTCTAGGTGTCATCTGTGGGCAACACTTCGTGGCCCTGGGTACCATTTGCAGGTAATGCCTCATGGCTTCGGGTGTCATCTGCGGGCTACGCCTCATAGCTCTGATAACATCTGCAGGCTATGCCTCATGGCTCCTAGTGTCATCTGCGGGCTATGCCTCATGGCTCCAGGTGTCATCTGCAGGCAATGCTCAGGCCCCAGGTGTCATCTGCAGGACGTCTCATGGCCCAAAGTGTCATCTCTGGGCAATACCTCATGGCTCCAGGTATCATCTGTGGGCAATGCCTCATGGCCTTGGGTGTCTTCAGCAGGCTATGCCTCATGTCTCTGTGTGTCATCTGTGGACTATGCCTCATGGCTCCAAGTGTCATCTGCAGGCAACACCTCATGGTTCTGGGTGCCATCTGTAGGCAAAGGTTCATGGCCCTGGGTGTCATCTGTAGGCAATGCTTCATGGCTCTGGGTGTCCTCTGTGGGCTACACCTCATGACTCTGGATTGTCAGCTGGCAACACTTTATGGCCCCCATGTCATCTGGCTACTCATCATGTTTCCAGGTGTCATCTGCTGGCTATGCCTCATGGCTCTGGATGTCATCTGCAGGTTAAGTCTCACCCTGGATGACATCTGTGGGCAACACCTCATGATTCTGGGAGTCATCTGTAGGCAATGCTTCATGACTCTGGGTCATCAGCTGGCAACACTTCATGACCCTGGATGTCATCTGCTGGCTACGTATCATGTCTTGTGGTGTCATCTGCGGGCAGTGCTTTATGGCATTGGGTATCTTCTGCATGCAAGGCCTTATGGCCCCAAGTGTCATCTGTGGGCTACTCCTCATGACTCCATGTTTCATCTGCAGGAAATGGCTCATGGCTCCAGTGTCATCTGCAAGCTATGCCTCATGGATGTGGGTATCATCTGCAGGCTAAACCTCATGGCTCCAGTGTCATCTGTGGGCAAGGCCTCATGGCTCTGGGTGTCATCTGCAGGCAACGCTTCATGTTCTGGGTCATCAGCTGGCAATGACTTCATGAATCTGGGTCTCATGTCCCTGAGTGTCATCTGTGGGCAATGCCTCATGGCACTGGATGCCTTCTACTTGCTATGCCTCATGGCTCCAGGTGTCATCTGCGGGATCTGCCTCATGGCTCCAAGTGTTATCTGCAAGTTACCCCTCAGGACTCTGGTTGTCATATTTGGGATACACATCATGGCTCCAGGTGTCATCTGCAGGCAACACCTCATGGCTCTGGGTGTCATCTACTGGCTATGTCTCATGGCTCCAGGTGTCATCTGCAGGCAACGCTTCATGGCCCAATGTATTATCTATGGGCAACACCTTGTGGCTCCAGGTGTTATCTGTGGACAATACCTCATGGCCCTGGGTGTCTTCTGCTGGCTATGCCTCATGTCTCCATGTGTCATCTGTGGTCTACTCCTCATGACTCCACATGTCATCTGCGGGCAACGACTCATGACTCAGAGTGCCATCTGTGGGCAAAGGTTCATGGCCCTGGGTGTCATCTGCAGGCAACGTTTCATGGCCCTGGGTGTCCTCTGTGGGCTACACCTCATGACTCCGGGTATCATCTGCAGACAACACTTCATGACTCCAGGTCATCAGCTGGCAACACCCCATGACCCTGGGTGTCTTCTGCTGTCTATGCATCATGTCTCTGGATATCACCTGTGGGCTACGCTTCATGGCTTTGGGTGTCGTCTGTGGGCATCACCTCAAGCCTGTGGATGTTATCTGCGGGCAGTGTCTCAAGGTTCTGTGTATCATCTGCGGGCAATGTCTCATAACCCAGGTGTCATCTGTGGACTATGCCTCATGGCTCTGTGTGTCATATGTGGGCAATGCCTCATGGCTCTGGATGTCATCTGCAAGCTATGCCTCATGGCTCTGATGGCATCTGTGGGGTACACATCATGGCTCCAGGTGTCATCTACGGGCTATGCCTCATGACCCCAGGTGACATCTGTGGACAACGCCTCATAGCCCAAAGTGTCATCTGTGATCAACACCTCATGGCTCCAGATGTCATCCGTGGGCAACCCCTCATGGCTCTGGGTGTCTTCTGTTGCCTATGCCTCATGTTTCAATGTTTCATCTGTGGGCTGCACCTCATGGCTCTAAGTGTTCTCTGTAGGCAATGCCTCATGGCTCTGGTTGCCATCTTCGGGCCAAGGATCATGGTACTGGTGTCATCTGCAGGCCACACCTCATGGCTCTGAATGTCATTTGCAGGCAATGCCTCATGGCTCTGGGTGTCATCTGTGGGATACACCTCATGGTTCCAGGTGTTATCTGCAGGTAACATTTCATGGCTTCAGATCATCAGTGGGCAACTCCTCATGGTCCGGGTGTCATCTGCTGGCTACACATCATGTCTCTGGGTGTCACCTGTAGGCAACGCCTCATGACTCTGGGTCTCATCTGCGAGCTGTGTCTCATTGCTTTGTCTGTCATCTGTGGGCAACGCCTCATAGCTCCAGGTGTCATTTGTGGGCAAAACCTCATGGTTCTGTTTCATCTGTGAGAAATGCCTCATGGCCCTGGGTATCATCTGTGGGCTACTCCTCATGGCTCTGGGTGTCATCTATGGGCTAAGCCTTATGGCTCCGGGTGTCATCTGCAGGCTAAGCCTCATGGCTCTGGGTGTCATCTATGGGCGAATCCTCGCCCTGGGTGTCATCTCTGGGCAACACCTCATGGCTCTGGGTGTCATCTGCAGGCAACACTTCATGGCTTTGGGTCATCAGCCAGGCACATCATAGTCCTGGGTGTCATCTGCTGGCTACACATCATGACTCCAGGTGTCATCTGCAGGCTATGCATCATGTCTTCGGATGTCATCTGTGGGCTGTGCCTAATGGCTCTGGGTGTCATCTGTGGTCAATAACTCCTGGCTGTGGATGTCATTTATGGGCAATGCTTCATGGATCCAGGAGTCATCTGCAGGCTACATCTCAAGACTGTGTATCATCTGCAGGCAATGCCTCATGTCTCTATCTGTCATCTGTGGGCAATGCCGCATGGCCCCAGGCATCATCTGTGGGTTACGCCTCATGGCTCTGGGTGTCATCTATGGGCTAAGCCTCGCCCTGGGTGTCATCTGTGGGCAACATCTCATGGCTCTGGGTGTCATCTGCAGGCAGCACTTCATGGCTTTGGCTCATCAGCCAGCAACACATCATGGTCCTGGGTGTCATCTGCGGGCAACATCGCATGGCTCCAGGTGTCATCTGTGGGCAACACCTCATGGCCCTGAGTGTCATCTGTAGGCTATGCCTCATGGCCCCAGGTGTCATCTACGGGCAATGCCCAATGACCCTTGGTGTTATGTGCAGGCTACACTTAATGGCTCTGAGCGTCTTCTGTGCACAACACCACATGGCCCCGGGTGTTATATGTGGGAAATGCCTAGTGACCCCAGTTGTTATGTGCAAGCTATGCCTCATGGCCCCAGATGTCATCTGTGGGCAACACCTCATGGCCCAATGTTTCTTCTTCAGACAATGCCTCATGGGCCCAGGTGTCACTTGCAAAGTATGCCTCATGGCCCGGGTGTCATCTGTGGGCAACACCTAATGACCCTGGGTGGCATTTGCAGGCTATTCCTCTTGGCTCTGAGTATCATCTGCAGGCTACACCTCATGGCTCTGGGTGTCATCAGCAGGCTATGCCTCAGGGCTCTGGTTGTCATCTTCAGGCTATGCATCATGGCTCTTGGTGTCATTTTTTGGGCAACGCTTCATGGCCTCGGGTGTTACTGCAGGAAACACCTCATAGCTACGGGTGTCATCTGGGGGCTACGCCTCATGGCTCCAGGTGTCATCTGCAGGATACGACTCATGGCTCCAGGTGTCATCTGTGGGCAATGTCTCATGGCCCCAAGTGTCACCTGTGGGCTATGCCTCATGGCTCTGGGTGTCATCTGCAGGCTACACCTCATAGCTCTGGGTGTCATCTACAGGCAACAACACATTGCCCTGGGTGTCATCTGTGGGCTACACCTCATGGCTCTGGGTGTCATCTTCAGGCAATGCCTCAAATTCTGGATGTCATTTGTGGACTTTGCCTCATGGCTCTGAGTGTCATCTGTGGGATATGCCTTATGGCTCTGGGTGTCATCTGCAGGCAATGCCTCAAGCTTCATGTGTCATCTGTGACTTTACCTCAAGGCTTTGAGTATCACCTATGGACATTATGGTTCTAAGTGTCACCTGTGGGTTACACCTCATGGCTCTGTGTGATATCGGTGGTCAACAAATCACGGCTCTGGGTGTCATCTGTGGGCTATGCTTCATGGCTCCAGGTGGCATCTGTGGACTACACTTCATGGCTCTGGATGTCATCTGTGGGCAACACCTCATGGCTCTGGGTGCTATCTGTGGGGTATGCCTCATGACTCCAAGTGTCATTGGCAGGCTTCGCCTCAGGGCTCTGGTTGCCATCTTTATTCTACGCATCATGGCTCTTCGTGTCATCTTTTGGGCAATGCCCCCTGGCTCTGGGTGTTATCTGCAGGCAATGCCTCATGGTTATGGTTGTCATCTGGGATCTTTTGTCTTATGGTTCCAGTGTCATCTGCAGGTTACTCCTCATGGCCCCAGATGTTATCTACAGGCTAAGCTGGGTGTCATCAGCAGGCAATGTCTTATGGCTCGGGTGTCATCTTCAGGCAGTGTCTCATGGTCCAAAATATTATCTGTGGGCAATGCCTCATGGCTCTGGGTGTCATCTGTGGGCAATGCCTCATGGCCCCAAGTGTCTTCTGCTGGCTATGCCTCATGGCTCTGGGTATCATCTTATGGGCAACACATTATGGCCCTGGTTGTCATCTGCTGGCTATGCTTTATGGCTCCGAGTGTCATAGGCAGGCAACGTCTCATGGTTCTGCGTGTCATCTATGGGCTGCACCTCATGGATCTGGGTGTCATCTGTGGACTACGCTTCATGGTTCTAAGTATCATCTGCGGGCAATGCCTCATGGCTCCAGGTGTTATCTGCAGGCTATGCCTCATGGCTCTGGGTGTCATCTATGGACAACACTTCATGACTTTGTGCCATCTGTGGTCAACACCTCATGGCTCTAGGTATCATCTGTGGGGTACTCCTCATAGCTCTGGCTGTCATCTGCAGGCTATACCTCGTGGCTCCAGGTGTCATCTGTAGGCTATGATTCATGGCCCCAGGTATTATCTGTGGGCAATGCCTCATGGCACCAAGTGTCATCTATGGACACCACTTCATGGCTCTGGGTGTCAGCTGTGGGCTACACCTCATGGCTTCAGGTGTTATCTGTGAGCAATGACTCATGACTCCAGGTGTCTTCTGTGGACAATGCCTCACGGCTGTGGGTATCACCTGTGGGCTACACCTCAGGGCCCCAGGTGTCATCTGCAGGCTATGCCTCATGACTCCAGATGTCATTTGCGAGCAATGCCTCATGGCCCCAGGTGTCTTCCGTGGGCTATGCCTTATGGCTCTGGGTGTTATCTGTGGGAAACACTTCGTCACCCTGTCTGTCATTTGTGGGCAAAACCTCACGGCCCCAGGTATCATCTGCAGGCTACGCCTCATGACTCTGGATGTCATTTGTAGATAATGCCTCATGGCTCTGGGTGTTATCTATGTACAACACCTCATCGCCCTGGGTGTCATCTGTGGGCAATGTTTCATAGCTCCGTGTGTCATCTGCAGGCTACACCTCATGGCTCCAGGTGTAATCTACAGGCTATGCCTCATGGTTGTCATCTGTGGGCAACACCTCATGGCTCTGGGTGTCATCTGTGAGCAATGCCTCATGGCCCTGGGTGTCATCAGCAGGGAATGTCTCATGGCTCTAGTTGTCATTTTGTGAGCTATACCTCATGGCTCTGAGTGTCATCTGTGTGCAACACCTAATAGCTTCAAGTGTCATCTGTAGGCTATGACTCATGGCTCCAGGTATCATCTGCGGGCTACACCTCATTGCCCCAGGCATCATCCAAAATCTGTGTTTCATGGCCCCAGACATCATCTGTGGGCAGTGTTTCTTGTTTTCTCCATCAGGATTCACCTCCAGGCTATGACTCATGGCTCCAGGTGTCATCTGTGTGTGTGCCTCATGGTCCCGGGGATTATCTGTGGGCTAACTCATGGCCCCAGGCATTATCTGCAAGCTGTGCTTCATGGCCCCAGGCCTCATCTGTAGGCTGTGCTTCTTGTTTTCTCCCTCAGGAGTCACCCATAGGCTACACTTCATGGCTTCAGGTGTCATCTGTGGGTTGTGCCTCATGGTCCTGGTGTCATATATGGGTTGCACTTCTTGTTTTCTCAGTTAGGCACAACCTGTCCAGTACATATGATTTCCTTTTGGTGGGACTCCTATGTTTTAGGGTCACAACCCTCTCTTATGCTCACTCAGGGTCATCCTGTGTTTAGGCCTTTTATTTTATTTTATTTTTTTCTGCTTTGCATTTCTTTCTTTTTTTATTTTAAAGGTGTGGAGTACAATTCAGGGCTAGGTATACAGATGTTTATTATGCAGGTACCTTTGTTGATGAGGTGTGCCCCCCTTCCCTGGCAGTTTCCCACTAGTGCCAATCCCACCCCTCCTTTCCCTGGCAGTTTCCCACTACTGCCAATTCTTTTCTTACAGTATTATGATAATTGTTCAAAGCCTGCTTATGAGTGAAAACATATGGTACTCTGTCATTTGTTTCTGTGATAGATCACTGAGAATGATAGACTCTAAATCCATCTTGGGTCTTTTCTTAAGCAGGTGGAGCATTAGGGCTGAGTGAGTGGGAAGTAGCCCTACAACATCAACCCTTTCTTTCCCCTGCTTTATTGAAGTAAAATTGACTGATTCAAATTGTGCATATTTAAGGTGAACAACTCTGTTTGGATATATATGTACCTTGTGAAATAATCACCGCAGTCAAGCTAACGAATATATTTACCACCTTGCTGGACAGTGGCCTGGTCACACCCAAGGCCAGCTTTGACATCCACATTCCATCCCTGAGGAAAACGAGTTGCCTATGACAACTGTTGCCTTTGCATTTCTCAAATGCCTCCAATGTCAGACTTGCCAGATGTCCCATCCTATGGGGTGTGTGCTGGCTCACCAGGAGCATCCCTTCTAGAGCCGGAGTCAACCTCTGGTTGGTGACAGGTGCCATATTTTGTGGCTCAGGGTGACTCAACTCCAAAGACTGACTCTGAGTCATTGTTTGACCACTGACAAATGACTTGCATGGTTCCCTGGGGTGGGGGGGGGGGTTCATTCCTGACCAACCCCAGTGGGAAGAGGAGAAAGCAAAAGTGGACAGAGGCACTTGCTGCAGAGATGCCAGCCAGGCCCACTGTTTGCGCCAGGCTGTGGGTGGTCCGTGTCCTTATCCCAGATTGAAACAGAGGCCAACCTTTACATCCTGGTTGGCCATTGGTTTTGAGCCACTCCAGGAAGGACATTTCTGCTGCAGGGTGACCTTTCAGCCCCAATGCTTTCACAGCTGGGAGTTGGTGCCTCCATCCTGGAAGCAGGAGGCCCCTGGATGGCCTCACTCAGTGTCCACTGAGAAAGACAAGCAGCTGAGCTTGGAATTTTAGCCACATACACATAAAAAGTCGAATTTGCTTACTGCTCTACGGACAAAGCCATAGAATCATCTGAGAGGAAGACAGAGCGCGGATGCACACTTGGAACGTTGGAGGAGACCTCACTAGATGACAGCCCAGTTATATCAACCCCAACATTCTGCCCAATGGTGTCACCTCTTTAAAATTCTTCTCTCCCCTCACCCAGGAAAGCCCTCAGGTCTCCATGTTGCAATCATGTCGTCGGTCTCCTTAGACACAAGCACCCGCAGGTGCTGCGTCCTACAGAGGGCAACTGTGAGGCTCTCCCCAGCCTGGCCTGCTGTAAATCCCTTCACTGATGTGATGAGAGCAGGTCATGGGTGCAGAAGTGAAGGAGGAAGTCCAGCACTGCATTGAATCTACACATAAATTGCAGGATGCTCCTCCATTTCAGAAATGCTAAAATGTGTGTCATTATGTTCTCCTGTGAGGATCAATACAGTGTGAGGCAGTGTAAATGCTATAATAAAAATACATAACAGCAAAAAGCCAGAGGAGGAGAGAGAAGATTCTAGAAATAACAAGAAAAGCCTCCAGGGGAGAGGTACAATTGGAATAGAACTTTGAAGATAAAAAAAGAAAGAAGAAGAAGCCACACTTACCTCTGTGTGATTCTATGGTTATCAATCTTTAGAACATCTACATTTATCTATTCGGGTGGGTCTAGCCTAGTAGATAAAATCACATTTTAAGGTTCCATGCTTTATTTTACTGAGTCTCATAGTATATTAAATTTACAGGAATCTATTGATTCACTTACGTGATATTTTTATTTAACTATTTGAGTGGCATTTGCATATTTGTCATGTTATGGTACCAGGAGACCTCACAGCAAGGAAGCCTTTTAAAAATATCAGTAGAGCAAGTGATGTTTGCATTTGCTTGGTGACTCATTAACATTTGCAGTAGAGTGTTGCAGTCTCCCAGGGACAAAATCACAAATGTATAGCTTGTGCGACATTGTCACCTCAACTTTGTAGTGAAGCAATGGAGATAACAAATTCCCAGGTATGACCACATTTCACATTTGTGAGTGGGAGAACCAGATAAGGAAGAAATGAAGTATGATGAAATCACAATATTTTGGCAAACTCTAAGGAATTCTTCAATTAAAATGTTTTCTTCTTCTGCATAAAGAATTAATATGAGCTCATTGTAAAAAAAATTTAAAAATACAGACAAGTGAAGATTGGGATGAATTATTCATGCATGATACTTGGAGTGGTAGGAACAGCAATGTGGCAATTGAAAACTGGAATAATGCCACCATGAAGTGATCATGAAAAACCAAGTTTCAGATTAGCACGTGCATGCATGCACGCATGTGCACACACACACACACACAAACACACACATGTGCGCACACATACACACATACAATGTAATCTATAAATTGAATCTAGGAAATAATAGTGAGACTGCTTTTCCTCCCCATTCCTTCTCTCTCCTTCTCTCTTTTTTGGTCGTCTTCTTTTTTTTTTTTTTTTAGCAATTTTAAAAATTATTTTTATTTAAAAGATGTGAGGTACAATTCCGGGTCAGTTATACAAATGTTCATTTTGCAGGTACCCTTGTTGATGACACATGCCCTTCCCTCCCTTGGCAGTTTCCCTCAACTGCCAATCCCTTTCTTATAGTATTATGATAATTGTTCAAGGTCCGCTTATGAGCAAGAACTTATGATACTCTGTTCTTTGTTTCTGTGATAGATCACTAAGTATGATAGACTCTAAATTCATCCAAGTTGCTGTGAAGTCCATATGTCTGTCCATCTTTATGGCTGCAAAATATTCTGTTGTTTATTTGTACTACTTTTTTTCATCCAGTCCAGCTTTAATGGGTAGCATGGTTGGTTCCATGTTTTTGCTATTGTGAAAAGAGTTGCAACAAACATGTGTATACATATATCTTTTTGGTAGAATAACTTGAGTTCCTCCAGATACATTCCCAATAGGGAAATTGCTGGTCACATGGAGGGTCAATTTTTAATTCTTTCAGAAATCACCACACTGTCTTCTAAAGAGGCTGCACTAGTTTGCATTCCCACCAGCAGTGTAGAAATGTGCCTTTTTCTCTGCATCCTCACCAGCATCTGTTGTTGCTTGTTTTAGTAATGATGGCCATTCTTCCTGGGATTAGGTGGTATCTCAATGTGGTTTTAATTTGCAATTCTCTGATGATGGGTGAGACTGAGCACTTTTTCTGTTGTCTGTTGACTGCCCGTATATCTTCTTTTGAGACGTGTCTATTCATGTCTTTTGCCTACTTTTTAATGGGGCTGTTTGCTTTTTTCCTTTCAGAGCATTTGAGTTCCTTGTAGATCCTAGATGTTAGACTTTCGTCAGATATACAATTGGCAAGTATTTTTTTCCCACACCATGGGCTGTCTCCCGCTCTCTTGATGGTTTCTTTGGCTTTACAGAAGCTTGTCAGTTTGATGAGTTCCCACTGGTCTATCTTATCTCTTATGGCATGGGCACTTGGGGTTTTGATCAGAAATGGGTTGCCAATTCCAATTTCATAAGGGTGTCTCCTCTCCTACAGTTTCTAAGATTCTTATAGTTCAAGGTTTTACTTTAGGTCATAAATCCATTTAGAGTTAATTTTTGTGTATTGTGATAGGTTGGGGTCCTGTTTCAATCTTCTGCATGTGATTAGCCAGTTTTCCCAGCACCGTTTACTGAATAGGTTATTCTTGCCCCAGTGGTTGTCGTTGGAGGCTTTGTCAAAGATGAGTTGGTTGAGAAATTGAGACTTTGCTTCTGGAATCTCTATGCATCTCTATCCTGTTTCATTGGTCTGTATGTCTGTTCTTGTACCAACACCAGGCTATTTTGATTATTGTAATCTTATAGTAAAGTTTGAAACCTGGAAGTGTGATGCATCCTGCTCACTTTCTTTTGCTAAGGATTGTTTTGTCTATTCGTGGTAGTTTATGTTTCCATATGCATTTCTGTATTGTCATTTCCAGGTCTGCAAAGAATGATGTTGGTAATTTAATGAGTGTTGCACTGAACCTGTAGATTGCCTTTGTTAGGATGGACATCTTAACAATGTTGATTCTCCCAATCCATGAGCATGGAATATTTTTCCATTTGTTTGTGTCTTCTTGGATTTCTTTGAGCAGTGTTTTGTAGTTCTCATTGTAAAGGTCTTGCTCTTCTCTGGTTAGGAATACTTTAAAAATCCTAACCCTTTGTGAATAATATGAAAGTCCACTTTTATAGGTTTATAGAATAAGGACAGAAGAAAACTGCTATCCTAGCAAATGTGAGACAGTTTGGAGCATAACAAGAGATCCAAGACAATTCCAAAGCTGATATCACTGCACCATTCTGAGAACTGTTACAATTACCAAGAAGAAATGCCAGATATTGGCTGTGACACTTCAGAATTGTTTTAGAATGGTGCTCTTGGGTGTCACAGATATGATGATATATGATGGAAAATAAGATTTGTTGGCTTAGGAAAACCACATTACATATAAAACCATCCATTTGTAACTATGTGTCCAGTTTATCTTTTTTTTCAGCTTTGAACATAAATTTTTTTTTAGAATACAAGGAAGATAACAGAGAAGCATTAGTAAAGGAAAACAAGCTATTTTTAAGAGGAGAAACACACATGACCAGTCTATCTTTAAGGGAATTTGATCACAACTACTAAATCTCTCTAAAACAAAGTCTCCCTTGTGGTTGTTGTGGGTCTGCTCTGTAAATCTTACTGGTAGAGCAGGATACACATGACCAGGGGGGAGAAGTGGGACTTTGGGCAATATCTCCATGGAGTGAATATTGACAGGATGGCAAGGCAGGAGCTGTGTTCTGGAGGCGAGCTATCCAGGGGCAGATGATCAGTTGAGTGCCATCTTTTGCCATCCTTGATCTAAACTAATTACTTAATGCAAGAAGCAGATGTCCCAGGTGCTTCATAAACAGAAATGATATATGGGTGACTTTATAGTATAGTCAGAATGATGGTGGCTATTAAAATGCCATTGATTTCAAAAAATAGAAAAAAAAGTAACTTAAATCATATTTTATCATTATTTTCCCCTCAGAACTCAAAACATCATATTACCAGTGTTGTGAGCCATGCATATTTGTAACCATACAACAGGACTGTTTGGGAAATTGCTTATTCTGCATGGGTTATCAGGGCACCTCTGTTTCAGTGGTTGCTCCTGTGGGCAAAACTGTGTCCCTGTGACCCGCTGACATAGAGGCACCTCTGGAAGTCCCATGGCCCAGGTGGGGTCTATTCCTATAAATACCACCATGCTTGCTGTGACCTCAAGAGGAAGCCAATGTGACAGGAAGACCGGGTCTGCAAGGAATGAGGTCAGGCTTCTCAACTTCGGATTTAGTTTGGCACTCTCTCTCTGACAGATCATGTTGCTATGAATACAGTGGCTACACATCATTCATAATTTGGCAGCTCTCATGTGACCAAATAAAAGCTTATGTGTTTTAATATATCAGATCTTGGCTGGGCACGGTGGCTCAAGCCTATAATCCTAGCACTTTGGGAGGCCAAGGCTGTCGGAGTCCTGCTCCGACCTTGGAGGGAAGGGTTAGGACCCACACCGGAGAATCAGGAGATGGTGAGAAGAGACCACTCGGAGGCAGTTCTTCTGGGAACAGTCTGATCAGGACTGAAGCCAATTTATTCAAACCTTTTCCAACTTATATACCATTTTCTATACCCTCCAGCAGTGTGATAATTATTTACTGGGGGTGTACAAATTCCATGATGTATATTGCGGTTTACAAATTATGCATCACAAGACCATCACGAGACTTGCAAGTTCCAAGCAGACAATTCAAACTCCATGAAGCCTGACATGCTTCACAAAACTCACATCAAGGTCACAGGTGCACAATTTCAATTGTTCAAAATGTCTTCCATAGTGTTCAATAAATCATTCATATTATACTCTTTGTTCTAAACCCTGATTAATACAAAAACTTTCTAAGTTAACTCTAGGTTCAATCCAAGTTCACTGACTCCTAATATTTTTTAACGGTTGATATTATCAACTTAACACTATAATCTATAAGTTTACTTAAATGACTTAATTTTATTTATTCCATTAACCTATTATGACTCAACATAGTGCCCTGTAATTCTATAACAATTAATTCAAATCTTATTCCTTACCATGACTTATATGAGTTTCATAAACCTAAACTTTAATTTTTATATGATCTAGTGATTGGACTTTAACACAAAACTTAAATCTTTTTTCCTGGTACATTAATACATGGCTACGTGTAAAATTTCCTATTGTCACATTAGAAGCAAAAACAGCACCGTTGGGAAAATTTCGGTATACTAATCAAAGGATCTTAAAATTGGCCTATAGGAATAGGAACTAAAGTCATAATCTGAGAAAAGGAAACTTAAAAGCTTAAACAAAACTTAAAAGTTTTCTATGAATGCTTATTACTGTTTAAATCTTTTCGATGGAAATTGTATCGTCTTAAATGTATGTTTTATCCAAACAAGTCTATTCTAAAAATCAAATAGTAGCTATCACACTCTTGGATAATGGACTGCATGGTTACCATGACAATGACCTCGGGCTGAAGCAAACGGAGTTTCGGCATGTAACGAAACTAGAAAAACGTCCTGCCTGGCTAGAGGCAGGGCAATAAAACTATTATGATAATTTAGTTTCTAATTTTAATCCTAGGAGAAACTGCCTTTGAGAACAAGAGCTGACTAACCAGTCTACAAGGAAATAGAAGTTTAAAAATATCTAGAAAAAAGTACAACTTAGAAGGGACAAGGTCATATAAAATAATTCTACTGTGCAACTTTCCATCAGGTGTATAGAGATTTACTTATAAATTTTACTGCCATGTATGCACACTGGTCACTAATCATGTGCCAATATTATAGGTATAACTGATATCCTATGTCAGAGGCGATCTTCCAGATGGGCCTTTACAGGCCTCAGCCATGTAGCTATAGATGTTGGCTCCCAACACAAAGCGAGGGATTGCCTGAACCTGCAGGTTCGAGAACAACCTGGGCAACTTGACGAGACCTCATCTCTACAATAAATAAAAAAGTTAGCTAGGTGTGGTAGTGTGTGCCTGTAGTTCTGGCTACTTGGAAGGCTGAGGTGGAAGAATCATCTGAGCCCAGCAGTTTGACACTGGGGTAGCCGTGAGCATGCCACTGTACTCCAGTCTGGGTGATGGAGTAAGACTCCAACTTAATCAATCAATCAGATCTTATAATGCTTTCTGCTTTCTTTTATTTCCCCTTATTATTAAGAAATATTTTGAATACCCAGAAAAGCATAGAGAACAATATAACACACACTACTGATATTTAATAAATGCCAATGTTTTGATATGTTTGCTTGAGATCTTGAGGGTGGAAGAGGTGGTGAAAAGAACAAAACACTCTATGTACAGTTAGAAAGGACTTTTTCAAGCCCATTTTTTCCCCTCCTCAAGGGTGACCCCTATTTCGAAGTTGAAGTATATTCTTTCCTTTCATTATTTTTGGCCCCAAGCATGTGTACACATAAACAGCACACAGAATGAAAGTTTACATAAATGGCATCATTACAGCACATATTCTGCAACTTGTTTTTTAATTCAACATTGCGTTTTCCAATCCTACCTATATCAGTACAGGTAAACCCAGATCTTCATTTTAACCCAGGTTTTGATTCCATTGTTTGAGACATACCACAGCATAGCCAAGCATTTCTCTTTCTTGAACATTTTGTTTTTTCTGATTTTTCTCTACTACCAGCAATGTTCCATTAAGCATTTTTGTAGTTGGAAGTGAAATCACCTATTCATATAACTTATTTTTTGTGACTTAATTTTAGTTTTCTATATTAAACTTTTAGATCTTACTGTCAATATTCAGTATAAAGTTTTCTTATTGATTTGAGGGAATTGTTTAAATTTCTAGATGTAATATGGTATTGTATAATGCAAATATCTTCTTCAAATGTAGGCTCCATTTTTAAACACTGTGCTCTCTTTTGTTCCTAGTCAAATTGACCAATCCTGTCCTTGATAACTGGTGTTTTTTGTCTTGTCAAAGAAATCTTTTCTAAATATAGTAATCTCTAATTTCTACTAAAATTGTTAGAATTTTGTATATTTAAATCTTTAATCCATTTCAAATGTTTGAACATAGTGTGGGATATGAATTTACTTTCATATTTTTTCTTTGTGAAAATAATTGAACTGTTACCAGTTTTTGAATCTTATTTTTCCTTAATGATCTGTACTTTCATGTCTTTTATATGCCAAGCACCATGTCATCTGGACATGCGCTGTACTTGCCAGGATCTGGTTACTCTGTCCTTCTGGATATCTCAGAATCTGTACTATCCCCTCTATCATTCATCAAGCCCCATATCATGTGGACATGCTTGTATTGACCAGGACCCGGTCACTCTGTCCTGTATTTCTCAGAATCTGCACCTCTGTCATATATCAAGTCCTGTGTCATGTGGACGTGACGTGCTTGCCAGGACCCGGCCACCCTTGTCCTCCTTGATATCTCAAGATCTATACTGTCACCTCTGTTGTACATCAAGCCCTGTGTCATGTGGACATGACCTGTGCTCACCAGGACCTGGTCACTCTGTCCTCCTGGATATCTCAGACTCTGTACCTCTACCTCTGTTATACGTCAAACCCTGTGTCATGTGGACATAACCTGTGCTTTCCAGAACCCAGTCATCCTAGATACCCCAGGACTGCTTGTCAGCTCTTGGTAGAACTTGCAATGGCCAGTGGCCTGTAAGCAGAAATGGTGAGTGCCAGCCCTGGGATGAGACTGTGGAAAGTCCTTGCATAGTCTTTCAGTTTCCCTTCTCCTTCACATGCATGATGGCATGTGTTGAGAGGACAGAGAACACATGAGATAGATATTGCATCACGGCGGGGTCACCTGTACCAATGGCGGAGTCCATGAGAGTGAGTCACCTCTAAGTGCTGAAGTGCAGGATGTCAGGACTTGTGCATTGCTGGAGCTTGTCTTAATGAGTCCTCTGTGGTTCTGACTCGGGCTCTGTTTTCTTTCATTGGCTTGTTTATCTATCCAAATACCATCACCACATTACTATAGTTATCTTGGCTTTATGTGAAGTCCTGCTTTCTGATAAGGCAAGTCTATATCTCCTCCTATTTATTACCTTTTTGGTTATTTTTATCTTTCCAAATGGATTTTGGTTAACACAATCACTGCTGAGATAATGATTAGAATTTTATTAAATTTGTGCTTTAAGACAGGAAAAAATGACATCTTCATGATACTGAATCTCCTATCCAAAAGCATGATAAATTGTGTCCATTTATTAGGTTGAACCATATTAAAATACCATTTTTGTAGATCAAAAAAGTCCTAGGACCTGCTGGAGGTATCATCTAGAGACAAATAAGGTCCCACAGTGAATGCGAAGAAACAGTGATGACAAAATAAAACATTTCTGCCTGCCCTGTCAAACCTAATGTAATCAATAAACTGGTTATATGAGTTTGACCATGACAGGTTTTACATTTTTAAAAATAAGTTTAGAAATCTGTAATATAAGCCAGGCTCGGTGGCTCAGTCTGGAATCCCATGCTTTGGGAGGCTGAGGTGAGTGGATAGCCTGGGCCTGGACTCGAGACCCACCTGGGCAAATTGTTGAGACCTCATCTCTACAATAAACTAAAAAAAAAAAATTAGCCAAGTGTGGTAGCGCGCGCCTGTAGTTCCAGCTACTTGGAAGGCTGAGGCAGAAGGATCGCCGGAGCCCAACAGGTCGAGGCTGTGGTGACCGGGAATGGCCACTGCACTCCAGTCTGGGTGACCGAGTGAGACTCCAGCTCAAAAAAAAAAAAAGAAAAAAAAAAGGAAATCTCTAATATTTCACAACCAAAAAATATATATACATATATATAAATATACCTGTAGGATGGTGGATCTCAATGTGGGGTGATCTGCCCCCCCAGGGACACTTGGCCTGGAGATATTTTGGAGATATACCTGGAGATATTTTTGGGATATCACAGTTGGGAGGGTGGTGCTGCTGTCATTGTGTTCATAGAGTCTTGGGATGCTGCTGGACATTCTACATTTGCACAAGACGGCCATCCACGACAATGCTTGTCTGAGACTGAGAAACCCTGATGTAAAGTGATAGTGAATAAAGATAAAATAAACTCCATGTCTCACTATTTGGTTCAAAAAATTGAATTCAAATCCTATTTCACCACAGAAGCCCCCACTATACTGAATTTTGAACTTATTCCTTTGCTTTTGTTTATAATTTGACTCCATTTGCATGCCTCCCTAAAAATATATTGTTGAGTTTTGAATGCTTCTAAGTCTTATAAAAATGGAATCTTACCACATCTTGTTTTTTCATATTATTCTTTCGGACCCACCCATGTTGGAGTGTGAGGCTGTAGTTCACTTGACTCATTTGTTTTTGCTGTTGCATAGTATTCCATTGGGTGAATACAACACTGTTTAGTGTCATGCTTACTTAGGTTGCTTCTAGTTTTCTGCTATTATGAACAACACTGTTACGTACCTTCTCATGAACAGCTTCTGGTGCGTGAGGGATAGCGTTTCTTTTTTTTTTTTTTTTTGCTTTTCTAATTTCTTACAAATAAGAATTTTATTTTATACTTGAAGAAAGTATTTCATACTGATTGTAATATAAAATGTTCAGTATATATTACTGGGCTGATGTAAAACTCCGTAGTGTTGTTCTGTTTGTCCATGAAATGCAAATGTCACATGGTTGTTTGACTGGTCACAGTTCCTCACATTTGCCAATTCTTGGTTTGACTGATGTGAATCACTGTGGATTAAAGCACTTAAATAGTCTTCATCAAAGCCTGATGGTCTTCTGAATGTAGAGACTCACTCAGGTCAAAGTGGCCTTCTTTGAAACAACAAAACCATTGTTTATAGTGCTTTTCCCAATGACATTCCTCCTGTACAGGCACAAACATTTTGAGCCACCTCTGTTGCTTTTACTCCTTTGTTAAACTCAAACAGAAGGATATATTGGAAGGTTCTTTTTTCCCACTTGACATGTCATCTTATTTAACCCACAAATAGCACTAACTTTCTTCAAATCTGCAAAATGCAAGACATATTCATAAGTACAGCATTGTTACTCCAAATGACAAATGATAAACAAACTCCCAACACTGTAGTGTTGCCAGGCCAAATCCAAATGCTATGAACCTATGCATAAACCTAATAATTCCGTACATATAGAAAAACATAAGTCTAAGCAAAATAAATCATCTAGCTTTTTTCTAAAACTTATGCTTTACACTTCTGAATCACCTTTCATTTCAGTCATTGGTTTAGTATTTTTCCACAATATTTTCCTAAGTTCCATCAAGAGCATCAACTATAAGCCAGCATTCCTAAAAGTGTTCTTATCTAGTGCTTCCAGAAATTCCAAGCCATGCATCCTCTTTTGGCATCTTTTGATATAGGACCCTTCTTGACTTTCATCACAGGTCACCAATAGAAGATTTTTCACACACTAACCAGAAATCATATCCTTTCTTCAAATGAGTCTAAAATAGCTTAATTCATGATCAAGGGGTTGTAGTTATCCATCAGAATTAATCACTATATTTTTCAACAGGTCTATTTTTTAGTTGTTCTAATAAATGTTCACAAAATACAACATGAACAACATCCTTGGGGATTATGTTAGTCTCCTAGCTCAAATAGCTTCGCCAGTCCCTTTTCTGTCTGCTCTCCTGAGTACCAGGAAAAGCTCTGTCTTGTTTGAGGGAAAGCATTCTCAGTGAATATTTATTTGAGAGGGCCCGCCATGCCTCTAAATTTTCTTCACTTCAGAATGAAGGCTTTACTTGTGAAAACAGTGTCTATTATTGAATTGCTGGCTATATGAAGGGCTGTGACTAAGTTTACACATGTACAAGCAAACAACTAAACTTACAGTATGGTAACCTTCTATCAGTGATTATAATTTGCTATTGCTGAACATTTTAATTTTGGAGATAAAATGTGGGAAAATGTGCATCTTAAAATTGATGAGGCATAGTATATTACTACATTTGTATATTTTGCTTATACAATAATTTATAAAAACACATACACATGTGCATATATAAAATATACAAATACAGTATATACAGATATGCATACTATACCTGTATTTGTACATATATATTAATACATATCTAAACAAGGATCTAAGTACTACATGTACTACAAGTACACACTCATAAGCAGACCCTTAACATTTATCATAATACTATAAAAAAGGGATAGTCAGTGGTGTGATACTGCCAGAGGAGGGAGGGCATGGGGCACGATAGCGTTTCTTTATAGTATGTACTTGGAATTAAACTGCTGGGCCACAGAGTATATCTGTTTTTTACTTTTCTGGAACATAAGGGTGAGCTAATGTTCATTTTCATCAAATGCATAGTGTCTTGATGCTCACATCAGTGAAACTCTTTGACTTTACAGTTTCTATCAGTCTATGAGGGTGGATGGTATCTTTTTGTGGTTTAATTTGCATTTCCCTGATTTCTAATAAGGGGACAATGTTTCCTATGTTTATTGGCTCTGTGTCTCTTCTTCAGTTATTGGCTCTTTGTGTCTCTTCTTCCATTAATGCTTGGTTGTATCTTTTGTCCATTAAGTTGTTTGTCTTTTTGACCTTTAGAAACTTCTAAATATTCTGCATACTAATTCTCTGTTTATTACATAAACTGCTAATATTCATCTACCAGGTAGTGAATTGTTTCCATATGTTAAATAATGTTCTTTACTGTTCAAAAGTTTTTAACTTTACTGCAGCTTTAAATATTAATATTTTCCTTTATGGTCTTTTAAGTCATATTTAAGAAAATTCTTTTATGACCTAAGACTATGGAGAAAAACTTTATTTGAAACTTTAATCTGAATGAAATCAATTTTTGGTTACCACACTTTCAGTATACTTAGCCAATTGTCCAAGCACCATTTATTCAAAAATCAATTTTTTCTCACTCATATACAAAGTCCCCTCTCTCATATATTAATTTTCCACATATGAATGGGTCAGTTTCTAGACTCTATTTTGTTTTGTTGGTTTACTTATTTATCCCAGATCAATATCATGCTCTTATGCTGTTTTTGTAACTAGGACTTAGTATTCACTAGGACAAGTCACCCAATCTTCTCCTTTTTACATAGAAATTTTTCTTTTAGTCTTGGCAATTTTGGTTTTCAATACAACTTTTAGAATTAGCTATCTAGGTTCATGAAAAATGTGGTTAAGGTTTTGACTGGAATTGCACTGAATCTATTTATAGATTTGCAGAGACTTGGTATTTTTATAATACTTAGTTTTGCCACCCAGGTACCTAGTACCTCACCCCATTTGTACAATTTTTTTTTACATATCCTAAGAATGTATTAAAATCATTTTGCACAATAATGTTGTGTTTGCAGTGAGAGGGCCTTGTTCTACATCACATCTATCTGTCTCAACTGATATAATTTCCTCAAATTCTGATAAACCATAAATCAGATCAATATTTTTAATAGATTCTTCAAGAAAAGTATAATCTAGTGGTCATGGTTAATATTATAGCTATAGCTAGAAAAGATTAAATAAACTAAATCTGCAAATAAGTTTCAGTTTACTTGAATTAAGGGGGGTTGAATTTATTTATGACCCTTTTCAGTTGACCTTTTCCCAGTCTTATTTCCAGGACAGCTCCAGAACTGCTTTTTCACTGGAATCTTCTAATATCACCCTCCATTTTAGAATATCCATGCAAACCCTCCTTTTCCCTCCTAGACTTTATTTTTTATTTTTAGCATAATAATAATACAGGTTTATTTTATATATTCAGATTTAAAACTTTTACTTACTTAAGCCAACCATTGTACATAATGAGACTGTCATAATCTTTGTAAAAAATTAAAATTAAATATTTTTTGGCTGCACTCCAGCCTGGGGGACAGAGTGAGATTCCAACTCAAAAAAATTTTGTTTTGGTTATGAATGAGAATGGTAGCCTTTGTTATGACCGAGTAAGCGAGAAGAAGCTATGCCAGCAAGCTGAATTTAATTAATTATGAGTTTATTAATGCATGGGTCAAGAGTTGGCAAACAAAAACTCTTGACAAATTGGTGCAGTTTGTGACAAGCTTTTATAGGTAAAATTTGCAGCATTGGTTACATAGCAACTTAGTGACCATAGCAACTATTAACTAACAACTTGGCAACCAAAATGGGAACTTTGATTATTAGGGAGCTTTGATTAATTTCATGTCCTAGGTATAGCCAGTGCCCAGAAAGTCCCTGGAGTTCTGCCATCAAGATATAGTTTAAGGTAGTTACATAGAGACAAGGAAGAAGAATCATTATACAATGGAGTTACCTTGGTTAGGTTACTAACAGA